>NC_088864.1:1393407-1518242 GCF_032884065.1 Artemia franciscana
GGCTATCCCTTGTTATTGCGATTAATTCAAATAAGCACAAAGGAGTACTCTTAGATTGTCGAGAACTAACAATTACATTGAGAAACCAAAGCCTTTAAAGAAGGGGATTAAAAGTAAAACATTATTTTTTTTCTCCAGCAGACTTATACATAAAACAAATTGAAAAGTTAAACACAAGACCTAAACACAAAATCCAAGACCTAGAAGTGAAGAAATATTATTTTACACACTGATTTAAATGCTAAAAATCAATACTTATCTAAAACATCATATTAAAAACTTATAAGTAACAGATCTAACTTCAAGCCATTTTTAGTAAGAGATAGCAAAGCTAAATTAATGCAGGTTTTACGGATTCGGTTAAATTGAGCGTTTTATAAACACCAAAATGATTATAACTTATAACTTCGGTCTCTTTGAAAACGGTTGAAAACTTCTCAATGCAGACCCATTTCAGGTGAGAGAATGGCGTTAGCCATTTTCCATCTACTGCCGACAACCTGGTCGACCAATTTGTCATAAGAGCACAGGACACTTATCTTTGGACAGAATTTCTCAATATTCTGGACAATACATCAAGCTGAAGTCAAGAATTTTGATAGATACTTTACGGAATAAATATAATTTTTCTCTCAGAAATTTGAACTTGTGCTTACTTCTAAGAGCCGGGTTAGAATCAAATTGGAATTTGGCTAAATATGTACCAAAAGCAGGGTTCGGACAGGTCGGTTCGTTTCAAATTATAGGCTCTGTCCTATTTTCATAGGATTTCCCGGGTCCAAATATAGGATTTGAAAGTCTTCAGGATCAGACCTGTGGTAGAGGGTGTGGGATGCCAGGTCACATAAATTCGTCATTTCCCGAGTTTCCGTTGCATGTTCAAGAGTCGGTAAACCTGACAATCTATTTATATGCACAGACAATGGGACAGCGAAGAATGTTGTATATTCGCAAGTTTTACGTAGTTAAAAACATATATGGGGCTTGGGGGGGGGGGGGTGGGGCACAAAGAGCCTTCACCAACTAGGTGTTGGGGTGGCGCGAAGTGCCACCCCAAGAGCTAGTATATATCTATATATATATAAAAATTAAGTTGTCTGTGGGTCTGTCAAGTGACGTCATGTCGTAATGTCGTCATGAAGTTAGATGTCGTCATGTTTGTTATGACGATGACGTCATTAAAAGTATTTAAGAAAATCGTTCTTAAAAAAAAACTAAAAAAACTAAAAAAAAGGGTAAAAACTACAAAAAAAAAACAGAAAAAAAAACAAAAACTAATAAAAAAACTAAAAAAGCTAAATAATACAGCTAAATTAATAAATATATAAATGACGACGGGGACACAGGGAATGTTCGATTAGCAATCACCATCAACAATGCTCAAGGGCAATCATTAGAATCATGAGCTATAACTAAAAAAAAAACTAAAAAAAAGACCTATTCAAAAGCGAATGTATATACAGACCGGGATACCGGGAATATAAATGACGACTGGGACACTCAAAGTGAAATTACAGACTGGGACACCGGGACACAAATGACTACCGGGACACAGGGACACAACTACAACGGGGACGCCGGAGGGTACAGGGGGATATATAAATGACGACGGCGACACAGGGAATGTTCGATTAGCAATCACCATCAACAAAGCTCAAGGTCAATCATTAGAATCATGAGGTATAGATCTGAATACGAACAACTACACAACTACAACATGGGACACAACTACAACGGGGACGCCGGGGGGTACAGGGGGATATATAAATGACGACGGCGACACAGGGAATGTTCGATTAGCAATCACCATCAACAAAGCTCAAGGGCAATCATTAGAATCATGAGGTATAGATCTAAATACGGATTGTTTTTCCCATGGACAATTATAAGTTGCATGTTCAAGAGTCAGTAAACCTGACAATCTATTTATATGCACAGACAATGGGACAGCAAAGAATGTTGCATATTCGCAAGTTTTACGTAGTTAAAAACATATATCTATATATATAAAAATAAGTTGTCTGTCTGTCTGTCTGTGGAACAGGTGACGTCATGTTTCTGTGTCCACTGACGTCATGAAATTAGTTGTCGTCATTTTTGCTTTGACGGTGACGTCATTCAAGATATTTAAGACATATGTTCACGTAGAAATCTATTAATGTTTAAGTTTACAATGACTGGTGAACTTACCATGGCAAAAGCCGATGAAGATGCTCAAAGAGTCTATGCCAAAAAACTTGCTGCTGATAGAGAAAGTCAGAAAAGAAAGCGTGCCGAGGAATCAAAAGAACAGCAAGGAAACAGGCTTGAGGCTAAAGAACGCAAAACCGCGCAGTTAGATGAAGATCCACCTGGACAGCGAGAGTCAAAACATATCAAAACTGAAAATGATAGCGATGATGATTAGGTTTGGGATTTTGACTTGGATAAGGTCATCAATGCCTACCAGATTTTAGTTAAAAAAACAAAGGTTCGGCGATATGTATTTCATAGTGAAGCTGAAAAATAAAGAAGAAAAAGAAAACTGAAAAAAGAAAAAATGTAAAAAACTAAAAAATACTGAAAAGAAAAACACTCAAAGAGAAATTACAGACCGGGACAGAGGGAATATAAATAACGACCGGGACACTCAAAGAGAAATTACAGACTGGGATACCGGGACACAAATGACGACCGGGACACAGGGAATATAAATGACGACCAGGACACAGGTATTTAAGAATATCGTTCAAAGACAAATTTTTAATTGTAAGAAGACCGTTGAAAGAGAAATTTCTAATTGTAAAATGACTGAAGAACCTACAATGGCAACGGTACCACCATCGAAGTAGATAACCAGTGGGTTGTTCCATATTCCCCATTATTATCAAAAACATTTAATGCACACATAAACGTTGAATACTGTAACTCCGTAAAGGCAATCAAATACATATGTAAATACGTCAACAAAGGCAGTGACATGGCAGTTTTTGGCTTGCAGCCCAAAATCAAAGATTTCGACGAAATCGTACAATATCAGGCTGGAAGATACATAAGCAGTAATGAAGCTGTTTGGCGAATTCTTTCATTTCCGATACATGAACGTAGTCCAGCTGTTGTTCACTTAGCGGTACATTTACAGAATGGTCAACGTGTTTATTTCTCGGAAACCAACGTGCAACAAAGAGCCCTGAATCCACGGGATACAAAATTAACAGCTTTTTTTTCGCTTTACAAAAATGATTCTTTTGCAAAAAAACTGCTGTATACTGAAGTGCCTTCGTATTACACGTGGAATACTAAAAATAAAGTATTTGAACGTCGAAAACATGGTAAGTCAGTCGACGGCCAGCCTACCATCTTCAAAGATACCACGATAGGAAGACTCTACACCGGTCACCCCAATCAACAAGAATGCTTCTTTCTACGCCTGCTTTTGGTGAATGTACCCGGTCCGACATCCTTTGAGTATTTGAGAACTGTAAACGGTACTATACATGACACTTACCGTAGTGCATGCCAAGCTCTGAATTTATTGGAGAATGACCAACACTGGGATAACTGCATCAATGACGCGTGCGAAACGTCAACCCTAAGTGAAATTCGTGCATTGTTTGGCATCATTTTAACAACTTGCTCTCCATCAGCTCCTACAGAGTTATGGGGAAAATATAAGTCAAAAATGTCCGTAGATATACTCCATCGAAAACAGTTAGAGACGTCAGATATGACTTTTGATTTTACATCAGAAATTTATAACTACACTTTAGTTATTATAGAAGATTTGTGCGTACGTATGGCAAACAAACCTCTTCAGGATTTGGGAATGCCTTCATCTAACCGTATCGCTGCTGTTTCGACATGTGTAGAATTGGATCGTGAACAAAGTTACAGTACGAGTGATCTATTGTCGTATGTACAAAATAACATTTCCAAGTTAACGTCGGAACAAAAAGACATTTATGATACGATACTCAATTTCAGGACGTATACAACTACCTGCTGATTTCTGTAATTTAGTGACGTCCAAAAATGAATTGATTGAAAAAGTATTTCCGAATATTCTAAAAAATTATAAAAATAATAAATGGCTAAGTGAAAGAGCGATTCTCGCACCCAAAAATATAGACGTCCACGAAATCAACAATATTGTTTTGACCAAGATTCGAGACCAGGCAGTCCTTTACAAGTCAATCGACACAGTTTTGGAACCAAATGAAGCGGTTAAGTATGCATGTTTGTTTGTTTGTAAAAAGAGCGTTTGCATATGACGTCATTATTAGTACATACGGCTTTGTATATGCACAGACAATGGGAAAGCCAAGAATGTTGTATATTCGCAATTTTTACGTAGTTTAACTCCTGCAGACGAAATGAATGCTTGCCTGAAAAATTCTAATTTATGGGCACACGTAAAAATATTAAAATTAACTACAAATATGCGTGTCCGATTGCAAAACGATGACTCTGGTCAAACATTTTCAGATCAATTGCTGGCAATTGGAAACGGAAAGCTCCCAGTAGTGGGAAAGCCAAAAATGTTGTATATTCGCAATTTTTACGTAGTTTGAAACACATATATAAATCTATCTATATTCACAGGTGGGACACAGGGACACAACTACAATGGCGCGTAACTAATATGGCGCGTAACGACTTACGCGCAGGGGGGGGGGGGCTTGGGGGGGCGCGAAGCGCCACCCCAACAGCTAGTATATATATATATATATATATATATATATATATATATATATATATATATATCCAACTACAATGGCGCGTAACTAATATGGCACGGAACGACTTACGCGCGCGGGGGGGCTTGGGGGGGGGGGGGGGTTGGCGCAAAGCGCCTTCACCAACTAGGTGTTAGGTTCACCAGTTCACCTGTAGTGGGAAAGCCAAAAATGTTGTATATTCGCAATTTTTACGTAGTTTGAAACACATATATAAATCTATCTATATTCACAGGTGGGACACAGGGACACAACTACAATGGCGCGTAACTAATATGGCGCGTAACGACTTACGCGCGCGGGGGGGGGGGGCTTGGGGGGGGGCGCGAAGCGCCACCCCAACAGCTAGTATATATATATATATATATATATATATATATATATACATACATATATATATATATATATATATATATATATCCAACTACAATGGCGCGTAACTAATATGGCACGGAACGACTTACGCACGCGGGGGGGCTTGGGGGGGGGGGGGGGGGTTGGCGCAAAGCGCCTTCACCAACTAGGTGTTAGGGTGGCGCGAAGCGCCACCCCAACAGCTAGTATATATCTATATATATAAAAATAAGTTGTCTGTGGGTCTGTCGAGTGACGTCATGTTTGTGTGTCGACTGACGTCATTTTTGTCGACTGACGAAATTACAGACCGGGACATCGGGACACAAATGACGACCGGGACATCGGGACACAAATGACGACCGGGACACCGGGACATAGGGAATATAAATGACGGCCGGGACACAAGGAATGTTCGATTAGCAATCACCATCAACAAAGCACCGGGACACAAATGACGACCGGGATACAGGGAATATAAATGACCAGGACACTCAAAGAGAAATTACAGACTGGGACCCCGGAACACAAATGGCGACCGGGAATATAAATGACGACCGCGAGACTCAAAGAGAAATTACACACCGGGACACCGGAACACAAATGACGACCGGGACACCGGAACACAAATGACGACCGGGAATATAAATGACGACCGCGAGACTCAAAGAGAAATTACAGACTGGGACACCGGGACACAGGGAAACAACATAACGGGGACGCCGGGGGATATATAAATGACGACGGGGACACAGGGAATGTTATATATATATAAATATAACTTGTATGTGGGTCTGTCGAGTGTCGTCATGTTTGTGTGTCGACTGACGTCATATTTTTTCTACTGACGTCATGTTTTTTCGACTGACGTCATTATAAGGATTGAGCTGTATGTCGTCATGAAGTTGTTTGTCGTCTGACGTCATGTTTGTCGACTGACGAAATTACAGACCGGGAAAACGGGACACAAATGACGACCGGGACACATCATATACCAATTCAAAAACGAATGTATTCAAGCTGAAGTAGCCGAGCTGATAAAGCATTATGTTACAGGTCCGAGAGGTTCCAGGTTCGAACCTTGGCATTTAGCATTAATACAAAAGAAGAAGAAAAAACTAAAAAAGGTAAAAACTACAAAAAAAACTAAAAAGAAAATACTAAAAAAACTAAAAAGCTAAAAAACCTAAAAAAATAAAAACTAAAAGAAAAAAAAACAAAAAAAAATTTAAAAAGGTAAAAACTAAAAAAAAAAACTAAAAAAAACTAATAAAAAAAAACTAAAAACTGAAAAAGAAAAACAAGAGCTAAGAGCTCATATGGCACTTGTGACGAGGCGAGAAGGGCTAAGAGCCAAGAGATCATATGGTATGAGCTCTAACAAAATTCTATGAATCAATAGATTGATTTAAAAAGGAAAATAAGAGGCTTAATGCCGGTCAGGATTTAAAATAAGAGCTCTGAGTCACGATGTCCTTCTAAATATCAAAATTCATCAAGATCTGATCACCCACTCGTAAGTTATAAATACCTAATTTTTTCTAATTTTTCCTCTCCCTTTAGCCCCCCAGATGGTCGTATCTGGGAAAACGACTTTATCAAGTCAAATTGTGCAGCTCCCTGACACGCCGATCAATTTTCATCGTCCTAGCACGTCCAGAAGCAACAAACTCGCCAAATCACTGAACCCCTCCCCCCAACTCCCCCAAAGAGAGCGAATCCAGTACGATTCTGTCAATCACGTATCAAGGACATTTGTTTATTCTATCCACCAAGCTTCATCCCAATTCCTACACTCCATGTGTTTTTCCAAGATTTCCCCCTCCAACTTCCCCCAATGTCAAACGATCTGGTCGGGATTTGAAATAAGAGCTCTGAGACATGAATTCTTTCTAAAAATCAAATTTCATTAACATCTGATCATCTATTTGTAAGATAAAAATACCCCAATTTTCATGTTTTCCAAGAATTCCAGTTTCCCCCTCCAACTCCCCCCAAAGTCACAGGATCTGGTCGGAATTTAAATACGAACTTTAAAGCACAAGATCCTTCTAAATATAAAATTTCATTAAGATCTGGTCACCCTTTTGTAAGTTACAAATACCTCAATTTTCAAAATTACCCCCCTCCAATTCCACCAAAGAGAGCAGATCCGGTCCGGTTATGTCAGTCACGTATCTTAGACAGGTTTTTATTCTTCCCATCCAGTTTCATCCTGATCTCACTGCTTTAAGTATTTTCTAAGATTTCCGGTCCCCCCCCCCAATTACGTTTGATCCGGTTGAGATTTAAAATAAGAGATCTGAGTTATGAGGTCCTTCTAAATATGAAGTTTCATGAAGATCCAATCACTCATTCATAAGTTAAAAATAAGTCATTTTTTCTTATTTTCAGAATTACCCCCCCCCCCCCCCCAATAGATTAGATCCGTTCCAATTATTTAAATCACGTAGGTAAGACTTCTGCTTATTTTTCCCACTAACTTTCATCCCGATCCCTCCAATCTAAGCGTTTTCCATGATTTTAAGCGTTTCCATGATTTTTCAAACTTAACCAACGTCACCAGATCCAGTCAGGATTTAAAATAAGAGCTTTGAGACACGATATCCTTCTAAATATCAAATTTCATTGAGATCTGATAACCCGTTTGTAAGTTAAAAATACCTCATTTTTTCTAATTTTTCAGAAATAACCCCCCCCCCCAACTATCCCAAAGAGAGCGGATCCGTTCCGTTTATGTCAATCATGTATCTAGTACTTGTGTTTATTTTTCCCACCAAGTTTCATCCCAATCCCTCCACTCTAAGTATTTTCCAAGTTTTAGGTTTCCCCCTCTCAACTCCCACCAATGTCATCAGATCCGGTCGGGATTTAAAATAAGAGCTCTAAGAAACGATATCCTTCTAAACATCAAATTTCATTGAGATCCAATCACCCGTTTGTAAGTTAAAAATACCTCATTTTTTTTTACTTTTCAGAATTACCCCCCCCCCCCCAACTACCCCAAAGAGAGCGGATCCGTTCCGATTATGTCAAGCATGTATCTGGGACTTGTGCTTGTTTTTCCCATCAAGGTTCATCCTGATCCCACCACTCTAAGTGTTTTCCAAGATTTTAGGTTTCCCCCCCTCCAACTCCCCCCAATGTCATCAGATCCGGTCGGGATTTGAAATAAGTTCTCTGAGACACAATATCATTCCAGACATCAAATTTCATTAAGATCCCATCACCCATTCATAAGTTAAAAATACTTCATTTTTTCTATTTTTTCCGAATTAACTGGCCCCCCACTCCCCCCCAAATGGTCAAATTGGGAAAACGACTATTTCAAATTTAAGCTGGTCCCGTCCCTGATATGCCTGCCAAATTTCAACGTCCTAGCTTTCCTGGAAGTGCCTAAAGTGGCAAAACCAGGACAGACAGACAGACCGACAGAATTGGTGATTGCTATATGTCACTTGGTTAATACCAAGTGATACCCAATTGTGTATGGTTGGATATTGTTCTTACATTTTACAGAATAGAATTTTTTAGAAATTGGCCTACCCATTGGGTATAGGGTAAAATATCTCTTTTAGAAAAATACTACTTTTCTTTGGCATTCTGGAAAAATGTAGATTTCCTTCACGATATCCTTCTAAATATCAAATTTCATTGAGATCTGATAACCCGTTTGTAAGTTAAAAATACCTAATTTTTTCTAATTTTTCAGAAATAACCCCCCCCCCCCCCAACTATCCCAAAGAGAGCGGATCCGTTCCGTTTATGTCAATCATGTATTTAGTACTTGTGTTTATTTTTCCCACCAAGTTTCATCCCAATCCCTCCACTCTAAGTATTTTCCAAGTTTTAGGTTTCCCCCTCCCAACTCCCGCCAATGTCACCAGATCCGGTCGGGATTTAAAATAAGAGCTCTAAGAAACGATATCCTTCTAAACATCAAATTTCATTGAGATCCAATCACCCGTTTGTAAGTTAAAAATACCTCATTTTTTTTATTTTTCAGAATTACCCCCCCCCCCCCAACTACCCCAAAGAGAGCGGATCCGTTCCAAGGTTCATCCTGATCCCACCACTCTAAGTGTTTTCCAAGATTTTAGGTTTCCCCCCCTCCAACTCCCCCCAATGTCATCAGATCCGGTCGGGATTTGAAATAAGTTCTCTGAGACACAATATCATTCCAGACATCAAATTTCATTAAGATCCCATCACCCATTCATAAGTTAAAAATACTTCATTTTTTCTATTTTTTCCGAATTAACTGGCCCCCCACTCCCCCCCCAAATGGTCAAATTGGGAAAACGACTATTTCAAATTTAAGCTGGTCCCGTCCCTGATATGCCTGCCAAATTTCAACGTCCTAGCTTTCCTGGAAGTGCCTAAAGTAGCAAAACCAGGACAGACAGACAGACCGACAGAATTGGTGATTGCTATATGTCACTTGGTTAATACCAAGTGATACCCAATTGTGTATGGTTGGATATTGTTCTTACATTTTACAGAATAGAATTTTTTAGAAATTGGCCTACCCATTGGGTATAGGGTAAAATATCTCTTTTAGAAAAATACTACTTTTCTTTGGCATTCTGGAAAAATGTAGATTTGATCTTGGACCATCCCTATTTCACTATAGCATGATGCAATGAGTTGGTTATAACAAGAGCCCTGTCTTCTAGGCGAAATTTTCAACAATAATTTTTTAGCATAAATTAAACATGCAGTGTCTGTTTAGACTGGAAATTAAATAGAAAATAGTATTTTATAGTTGTGATTTATACAATAAATAGGCTATGAAGCAATAAGATGAGCATTTTTTGAATCAGAAGAAAATTCATTTTCTGTTAATAGGCTATGTGAGTAAAACTGAAACACTGATTGGATACACATGTCTACTTCCTAAAAAAAGGTCAAAATGATAATTTTTTGTATATTATAGCATATAGCAAGGTTCTGAAGAAGGTCTGTATTCTGCATTTATTCAACAAAGTGATAAAAAAAAACCTCAAAGAAGGTTTATTAAAATAAATATAGAATACAGAAATTGCCCCACTGCCAAGGGGGCTCATGAAATAATACAATTTGCTCTATAGGGAATGTTACCAGTAAAAAAGCCAACTTTCTGCATTTTCAGTTGGTCCCATGGAGGAGGAGGGTCAACCAGAAATGGATATACTCCTAGAATTAGCATTTCTAGGTACTGCAGTATGGGAACTATGCTGCTTTGCAGAATAGTATCCAGTTTAGACAGCTTCTGATAAAACTAAACATTTACCATTACCATCCCCTCTATATATACTGATTCAGGTAAAATTGTAGCAGTTCATATAACTGGCTTACCAATAAAGTGAGCATATCACCTGGGCTGCCAAATTGACACATTTTGTGTCATAATGACAACACAATGGACAAAAATGATACATTTTCAATAAAAAATGACAGATTTTTCCAAAAAATGACACATTTTTCTCATCCAAGTCTTGTTTTTTGAATCGTAATAAAACAAAAGTAAAATTTTAATTTTCTACCTCCAGAAAAACTACAAATTAATGGAAGGGATTAGCGCTACCTAACAGAGGCAGTAGTACACAAACAGTGTGGAATACAGGACCAATCCTAACACCATATTTAAAATTTAAACCACACAAAGAAAAGTCATAGGCAGAAATTTCAAATCAAAATACATGCTGAATATCTGAACTTAATTGACTTTTTGATTGAGTATTTGATGTAGCCAACTGGTACATACTTAAAAGTAAAAAAGTAAACAGCATGCAGTTTACCAAAGCTGTATGCATAAGCAGCAACTCCCATTTTTAGAAGTACAGGAGGGGTATCCCACCTTGGATGAGATTACAAATTTCCAGAGATGTCTTTCCTTCAGAATAATCTATCTGGCTCGAAAAGGCACCAACAAATACAACAAAAATACTAAATTGAAGCTGGCTTACATATTGAGTAAATAAAAAGCTTAGCCAATAATGCTGATTCTGATTATGACGTCATACAAAAAGTCTATTTTCAATTTACTGTTGGAATTAATTGCCCCTACAACTCTTATAAATTTCAACTAGTCTCATTGGCTGCTCAGACACAAATTTATAGTGTGTAACATTACTTTAGTCAAATGTTTCTATTTCTGTCATGAAGTCATAAAATGGTCATGATCCCAAGATAATAGAATAAGGTTAAGTTTACTCCTTTTTGAACTGATTATATATTTAAAGCTCTAAATAATGATTTGACAATTAAATATGATACCACTTGCAGCAAAAAATATGACACATTATGGAATCTGAGATGAGACAAAAAGCCCACTTTTGAAAAAAATATGACACTCCTTAAAAAAATTTGGCAGCCCTGCATAACACTTTATGCCTTTTCTTGTGCTCTTATGAATATAATAGTCACTTCTAACTGATTTTCAAATTTAAGCAATTTTTATCCTAACCTAACATTATTATAAATAATTTTAGCACTAAGAAAATATAGCATTTTCTGTTCAAAAATAATGGTCCTGAAAAAATGTAGTATTATTTTGTGGAAATTGAGTGATGTCAATTTTTTGAAAATTTATCATTTTTAAGAGCTCAATAAGTGCTTAAATCTCAATTTAAGGTAGAAGCAATTATTATATGAATAAAGTGCATAAAAAAGATCTCAAGTGATATATTCACTTTATAGGAAAGACAGTTATATGAACTGCTATAATTTTTCCTAAAGTTTTACTTTAGGTACTTTTGACTATTTATTTTTTTTATTTTGGCTAAAATTATAGCAGTTTATATAACTGACTTACCAATAAAGTGAAAATACCACTTGATGCATTTTTTTTATGTTCTTTATGAATATATTATTTGCTTCTGCAAATTCTAATTTAAACATGTTTTAAGCTCTTAAAATTGACAAATTTTCAAATAAAGTATGACTTATCTCTCTTCTTCCACAAAATAATACATTTTCTCAGTGCCATCTTTTCCATCATTTTTGAAAAAATAATGCTACATCTCAGTGCTAATACTATTTATAATAAGGTTAGTTTAGGTTTTGATTAAATTACTTAAATTTGAATTTACATTAGAAGCACTTATTACATATGCAAAGAATATAACAAAGCCATTGAGTAGTATATTACACTTTATTGGTAAGCCAGTTGCATGAACTGCTAGTTTTACCCATAAATTTTCTAAGTAACTTGGTGATAATAGCCTATCTGTGCAGCTGGAAAATTATTTCTTTTACAAATATCGTAAACATCCCAATAGTTGGATAATGCTATATCTCAGCTTTTCTAAAATATAACTAACTAGGTAGCTAATTAAATTTTCAAAGCAAACTATTCATAATATACAACTAGCCAAATAAATTATTTCAGTTCAGCATTGCATAGATATCTACCTAGGTGGATAAACCTTTGACCTAAAATGTCTTTTATTATCCAACTATCCTACTTTTGTCCTCACTAATCTAGGTATGCTTTAGACCAGTCAAGTAGGCTATATTATTTTTTTTCAGTATGTTGTTCTGAGAATGTTTTGCATTTTGACCTGACCAAATTAAACTTTCTTTTTTACAATTATTTTAGTTCAAAGCAATTCTCAAACCCCTCTCCAATTGAAAGCAGTATTTTATGTATCATTTTGTTTTAGCATTCCTCTTTCTCTAAAACCAGTATTATAAACCTTCAAATAGTCTGAATTTAACGTAAAACTAAAGTATAAATGATATACTTACGAAAAAAAAAAACGATTAATAATGAAAACTGAAATTAAGATTTGGCACCGCCATTTTTCCTACAAAATGGCGTTTGATGATAATGAAGAAATGATTGTGCCAAACTGTAAAATATAAGCAGCCGAAAATTAAGCCAAATGCTATAGAAACAGGCGGAAGGCAGAATACGAATTTCTATCCTAAATATTGGAAAGGAAGAATCTGAAACTTTCATCTTGATTTCCTAAGACAAAATTTTATCTGCGAGTAGATCAAAAAGATTTATCAAGATTTATTCCTGAACCATCATCTAATACAGATTGAAAACCGTCGCGAAGCCAAAAGAAGACTTTAGAAGGCTTGGCATTCCAAAAAGAAGAAGACAGCCGTATGCTAGGGGATATAAAAATGTCGATAAAAATCCATTTCTCGTAACATCAAAAAAGTTTTTGATAATTTTATATAAGTCCTATATTAGGCTTAGTTGTAATTTTTATTTTATTTATATATATATATATATATATATATATATATATATATATATTATATTTGGGGTGGCCCCCCAAAGCCCACCCGCGCGCGTAAGTCGTTACGCGCCATATTAGTTACGCGCCATTGTAATTGTGTCTCTGTGTCCCACCCGTGAATAGAGATAGACTGTAATTTCTCTTCGAACAATCCCTGTGTCCCGGTCGTCATTTACATACCTTCCCTGTGTCCCCGGCATCCCCGTTGTAGTTGTGTCCCTGTGTCCTGGTTTTCATTTATATTCCCTGTGTCCCAATCGTGATTTGTGTCCCGGTGCCCCAGTCTGTAATTTCTCTTTGAGGTTCCCGGTCGTCATTTATATTCTCTGTTTCCGGTTGTCATTTGTGTCCCGGTCTGTAATTTCATCAGTTGACAAACATGACGTCAGTCGACAAACAACTTCATGACGCATACAGCTCAATCCTTATAATGACGTCAGTCGACACACAAACATGACGTCACTCGACAGACATAACACACATACAACTATATATATATATATATATATATATATATATATATATATATATATATATATATATATATATATATATATATATAGCTAAAGGTAGTGGGGATGAATAAGCAATCCGACCGAGCAAATTTCGTTTCTTGTCCCTAAACAGAAAAGGTAGCAGAAGCATAACCATAAAAGGGTGTTTTTCTCTTAATCCCATTACCTTTTATAGGTCTTCAGGCCCACGCTGTGATTGAAGATTTTTACCAACTTCATTACATCATGTTAATAAATAAACAAACTCTAGGGGATAAAAGTGGTTTTAAAAGGTGATAAATTCAGGAGTAGTTATTGCGCTTATGTTACAAATTAACATATCTTTTTTTTGAATTTTGATTGAAGTTATTTTGGGAACAAGGGAGTGGATGATTTGCAAGGACTTAAAAACATTTTGAACCCAGGTGGTAGAAATTTTTCCTATGACCTAGCCCCCAAGCTTAATTCTATAAAGAAGGTATTTTTAACATTTAAAAGGTTGAGTAGCCAAAAAACCTTTTGCCTGAACAAAATGTCAAAAAATATGCAAAGAAACTAAAGTATTAGCATATTACTAAAAACATTATTAATCTTAAATGTGTGTCTTTTATCAAAGGAAAAAATTATCAAATGTGGTTAGGATATTGATCACTATCTTATTTTCCATATTGCTTAAAAATCCTTTGAGAACGATCAAAACCTCTTAAAAAGCACATCCCCCAATCAATTATCAAAGGAAGGAGGGGAAGGGTGCTCTGAAATTCCCAATATTACTTTTTTTAACCTACATTTCTGTATGATATTTTGCACAATATTTTTCCTCATTAGCGTTCTAACAACTTCAATTTAAAAAACGTCTGTATTGGCAGTATGAGAAAACATAGGACAAGGAGAAAACAAGGCAGTTTACAGCCAGATGAAAAAAAGAATGACATTTCAAAAATAAGTAGTAGTAGTAGTAGCAAGGTTTAATAGCAAAAACTTGACAGCTATCGCTGATTTGTGTTTCTTTACAACATATTCAAAATCAAACTATATTTGTAAATATAAATCAAACTATAAATATTAACTCTTATTGTACATTTTGACGAAAACCCGGACGAAAGAAATTACCATATCGGTTTGTTCTTGCTTTAACGGGAACTAACTTATCTTGCTTTTTCGTTCTTGATGGTAGATATCGATCGGGTAGAATGTCAGGCAAGAGCTTTCAAGAAAGCAAGAACTTTCAAAAACTCATTATCAGATTTTCGCCCGGTTTTTTTAGTGACGGCAGTCCTAGCCCCTCAAGAGCCTTTTCGTATGGGATGTAACGGCGGCCCAAGATGATCGATACCGCTCGCTTCTGAACTAATTAAAGCTCCTGACAGAAATACAATGTTCTAAGTGCTGAGGGCACACATATTCCAGAATGGGGCGGACATACGCCATGTGTCCATGCTTAATACTCTTTGTGTTCGCATTGAACCTATGCATATCGTTTAAAGTCTGTAGACTAGAGTTTGCACTTTTAACCACGTGTTTTATATGTGCGGCAAAGCTGAAGTCATTGGAAAAAGTAACTCCAAGGATTTTGATACTGTTTGTTAGAAAGAATGGATCACTTGGCTCCATAAAATCACTTTTTAGCGGGTTAAAGCGCACTATCTTTGACTTGTTCACATTAATCTCAAGATTTAGCTCCGCGCACTCTTTTTTGAAAACGCTGAAAATTTTTTAACTGAATTGTGGCGTCACAACTCCGTTTTGTACTAAATATTTCAGGATAAATGGCAGGTCGTCCACGAACTTGTAGCGGTGGTCAAAGTCTATGAGGAAGTTACTTACAGACAATAATACAATAGCCGCAAGCTTAGTGCCTTGAGGGGCTCTACAGGTGTAATAGGACCACAGGTGGAATAGAGAGCAAACAGACGATGCATCCTCTGAGAAAGTCCAACACGAGCCTAAGATTTCTTTTCTTAGCCTCCATTAGCTTGAGATTAAGGACAGCTATAATGTGATTTATTAATTCAAATGCCTTTCGGAAATCTATGCAACCAAGGTCTACAAAACTGTGACCTTTTTTACCCACTTGAGGAAACTATCGTATATCTGCACTAGGTACACTGAGGTATTACAGTCTTTCAGTCCGCAGTATTGTCTCTGGTCGATAGATCCCTTGATTTGATCAAGTAAGACCCTCATGATAAAGGTCTTGGCCACTTTTGCCAAGCATGGTGATTGCGAAATAGGTCTATGTTCGTCACACCTCTTAGGGTTAGCAAGCTTCGAAATTATGCTAGCGTAAGCTTTTTTCCAAACAGCTGGAAAGATCCCTATACAAAAGCAAGGGTTTATCAGCACTGAGAGTGGTTTTGCAATAAAAGGGGCGTATTCTAGGCTCAGTTGGGGTGGAAGTTCGTCTGGATAAGCTGAGCAGTTTACTTTCACCTTCATCAGGGTCTTATAGGTTGTCATCTCATCAAAAACAACTTCACATTCATCTGTGCAGGAGTCAAGTATTTCAGACTTCTGCGCTTGTGTGGGAGAAGGAAATGACATCCAGATGCGGGTGAAATATTAATTAACCTCATCAGCAGTTGTGTAAGTTCCGTCAAGGTGGCTTATTTTTATGTTGTTATGAATGTACTTGCCAGTAGTTTTCTTGACCGCTCTGTGCCATTTCCTGGGATTAGTGTGCCTAAGACTGTCCGAAAACTTCTCACGCCCGTAATCTTTCTTCGCACTTCTCATGAAAGAGGTAATGTGATTGCGTAATATTGTTGCGTCTTGCAAATCTCGTTGGAAAAGCTTGTACTTTTTTCGGATTAGTTTTTTGATTTGGGGGATTATCCAGGGTTTATCACTTTCACATCTAATGAAAATCTTTTCAGGAAAAACTCAAAGTATTCGGCATGGAGAACTTCGTTGAACAGTTGGCGTTTTTTTATCTAGGCTTTTGTCTCCTTAGACTTCTGGAAAAGTGTGAGCAGCTATCCATTGACCATTGGTGCTAATTGCTGAATCAGTAAGCGGACGGTACTTGACACGCTTAATTTTAGGCTTGGGTATTGAAGCGGTAGCTGACCAGAGCACAAAGTTGTGATCAGAACAGGCAAGCGGCCCAAGGGATTCAGGGGTTTGGTAATATATCTCAGAGTTGGTCAGTATTAAATCAAGTATGCTGCCGGATTCATGTGTTTGGAAATTTACAACCTACTTAAGGGAAAGGCATGATGCTAGCCAGCTTTTCTTGGTTTGGTTAAGGTCCCCAGCCAGAACAATAGCATGGTTTCCATGAAAATCAAGAAGGTTGTTGACAGTCTTTTGGAGGTATGTGACAAGATCACGGCGGTTTTTAGAACTTTCAGGGTAGTAGACTGAAGCAAAGATGATGCATGTGTAAGCACGCGGCATTGCTTATGGTTTGCAACCAACCCACATAGCCTCATGTTCAGTGCTTTCGAGTTCACGTAGCTCCTTCATTGGGACATCTTCACGCACGTAAAGGACACTCCACCGCCTAGTCTGCGGTTGCCAAGAGCTTGTCTTGTTCTGAGATATAGGGCATAACTGGTAAGTTTTCCAGTCACTCCAGTCAGATTCCAAGTTTCTGCTATGGCTACGACAGAAACATTGTTCTGCCGTAATACTACGTCGATCTCATCTATTTTATTGCAAAGAGAACGTGTGTTACAAAGCAGGAATGTGGGAAAACACTTCTTTGCATTGTATGCGACGGGAGACAGAGTTGATGGGGGTAGTTTAGAGCTTTCAGGGCCTGGGTCTGCGTTATATTTTGAGAGGGAGGGCAGAGGTTTCTGATTCGAAATTTTTACTTCTATGTAGAACCTGTATTTTGCTGTCAGTAATTTGTCATTCTGCCAGAGACAATTGTCTCAATCACTTTACTGGGGTGGTCTCTTTGTCTAGTTTTAACTCGTATTCCATCTCTTTTCCCGTGCCGCCTTCTTCTTTTCTGTCCGTACAGAGTAACTCATCCTGGCGGAGCCTTCAGCAGTACAAGTTCGTTTAAATGAATGAAGGTGGTTGGCACTAGTGGTGAAAATGGATAGGGTCTAATTTTAATGAGTGTTTTCATCAAACTGCTGATACCTACCTGGCTGCTCATCACACCAATTACTAGTCCGTGAGCAACTGCATTCAGCACTATAGGAATTTCTTAGGGTGTTTGATTTTGATATCGCACAAATATAGGGCTAAACTTTCCAGATGGTCTAGAGCCTCAACAGCGCAAGCGCCATCTAGGTTAATGTACGGATGTTGTATATAGATGGCACCACCACCAAGCAGGGTGAATAAAGCTCAAATATAGTGATCTATTTAATTTGTATGAAAATGTCACTCATGTTTCGGAGTCTATGTGTTTGTATGTGTATTTACATCTCTCTCCTCCTGCTTGCGTGTCTTTCTGTCTGTTTGCATACCTGTTTGTATGACTGAGTGTTTTGTGTGCGTGATTTTGTTTCTCTCTCTCTCTGCCTGTGTGTCTGAGCGTTTGTTTGTTTGTATCTCCGCCTGTTTGCGTGCGTGTGTATCTGACGTGTGATTGTATACTTTTTTTATCTCTCTGTGCCCGTGTTTCAGAGTGTCTTGTTGCCTCTCTCTGTGCCTAAGTGTCTGACTTTGTGCGCTTGTATGTGTATTTGTCTCTCCGTGCCTGTTTGTTTGAGCCCCTGCTTACTTGTCTCTGTGTACCTTTGTGTCTGACTTTGTGTGTATTTTCGCTTCTCTCTCTACCTAGGTGTCTGTTTTTCTGTCTCATGTGTGCCTGCGTGTCTGACTTTTTTTGTTTGTATATGTTTTCGTCTTTCTCTATGCGTGTGGGTATCAGTTTCTTTTTGCCTTTCGCTTTTTGCCTGTTTGTCTTACTTTGCTTGGAGATTTGTTTGTTTCTCTTTGTGTCTGCGTGTCTGAGCGACTTTTTGCCTGTCTCGCTGTGCCTGTATGTCTGGATTTGTGCGTTTTTACGTAAGTTTATCTCTCTCTGAACCTCTGTATCACAGCGTTTGTATTCCTGTCTCTGTGTGTCTGATTTAGTGTGTATGTGGCTATATTTTTATCTCCTTTCCTGTCTTTCTCGCTCTCTCTGTGCCATTGAGTCTGACAATCTGTTTGCCTATCTCCGTTCGCCTGTGTTTCTGACTTTCTTTGCTTGTACAGATTTTTGTATCCCCCTATTTCTCTCTGTGCCCGTCGGTTAATTGTCTTGCATGTCTCTGTAGTGGACTTAAGGACGTTTACATGTCTTTTTGTGTGGACTTAGTGTGAATGTGTTATATTATCACTCTCTGTGCCCGTGGGTCTGATCGTGTGTTTGGTTGTCTGTGCTTCTTTTTGCATGCGGATGTCTGTTTTTTATATGCGTTTGCGTGTTTATTTTTGGTCTTTCTCTGTGCCTGTTTGCCTATCTTTATGTGTTTATGTGCTTTTGTCTCTCTATGTGTCTGTTTTTCTGAGAGTCTGTTTGTTTTGTCTCTGTTTGCCTTTGTGTCAAACTTTGTGTGTTTTTATCCCTCTTCGTGGCTTTGTTTCTGAAATTGTTTGCATGTCTTTGTGTCTGTTTGCATGCCTGTGTGTCCGGACATGTTTGTTTTTTATTTCTTTCGGCGCCTGTGTGTCCTAGCGTCTCTTTGCCTGTTTGAGTGTGCCTCTGTGTCTGACTGTTGGTGTTTTCGTGTATTTTTGTCTCTCTGTGCCTTTTGGTCTGAGTGTCTGTTTACTTGCTTGATTCTCGGACTTTGTGTGTAGGTGTGCGTTATTTTCTTTCTCTGCCAGAGTGTTAGAGCGTCTGTTTGCCAGTCCCTGTTTGCCTATATTTTTAACTTTGTGTGTTTTTTGTGTGCCATTATCTCTCTCCGCGTCTCTATGTCTCAGCGTCCGTTTGTCTGTCTCTATGTGCGTGAGTTTGTGCGCTTTATCGCGTGTTTTACCTCTCTCTGTGCTCATGGGTCTGATCGTCGATTTGCCTGTCTCTCTTTGCGTGTGTTTCTAGCTTTGTATGGTTATGTGTGTGTTTTATCTCTCCATCTGTCTCTCTCTCTCTTTATCTGTGCCGGTTGGTCTAAACGTCTGTTTGCCTGTTTCTGTGTATGGACTTTGTCTGTGTGTCAGTGTTTTGGATCTCTCTGTGCCGGTGGGTCTGATCGTCTTTTTGCCTGTCTCTGTGTGCCTTTGTGTGTGTATGAGTCTTTTCGTCTCTCTCAGCTCCTGTATGACGAGCGTCTGTTTAGTCGTCTCTGTTTGCATGCCTGTGTGTCTGACTTTCTGTGTTTGTTTGTGACTCTGTCTCCTTATGTCTGTGTCTCTTAGCGTCTGTTAGCCTGTCTCTGCGCGCCTTTGTGGCTTACTTAGAGCTTATGTGCCTTTTTGTCTCTCTCGGAGCCTGTGTGCCTAAACTTATGTTCTATTTGTGTTTGTTTGCATCTAATTGTGTCTCTTTGCATTACTTTGTGTTTTGTATGTATTTTTTCTCTCTCTGTGCCTGTGTGTCGGGGCATCTGTTTGTGTATTTCTGTGTACCTGTGTGTCTAATTTTTGCGGTTTTGTCGCTCTCTGTGGCTCGATTTCTGTTTGCACGTCTCTGTGTCTTGATGCATACCTTTGTGTGATTTTGTCTTTTTCTGGGCCTGCGTATTTCAGTATATGTTTGCCTGTCTCCGTCTGTCCCTATGTCTTATTTTGTGTACCTCTGTGTATGTTTGTTTTTCACTCTCTCTCTCTCTCTCTCTCTCTCTTTCTCTCTCTGTGTCTGTATGTCTCAGCATCTGTTTGCCTGTCTCCGTTTGCCGGTCTCAGCGTCTAGAATTCGGAAAAATCCTGCCCTTCTCTTTCCAACCTTGGTAAAAGAAAAAACGTATTAACCTATCTCAGACTCTAGTAGATTCCCAATGAGCCTGGTAGTTGTTACTTTGTTTCTTTAAATTCCTTTTCTTGTGTATCCAACTTTTGAAAAAAGTTTTAAAAGCCGTAGTTGTAATATAACAAAATAATGCAATGAAATATTATTATTTACACAATGACATGTAGAATATCATCACAAAATATGAATACTTGGAATTAATTCCATAAAATAGTTCATTATCTTCTCTCTTGACATGACGCTTATTCCATTTGAGGTCAAAGACAACTTTTAATAATCTCACTGCACATTTCATTATTGATTTCATTGACAGTATTTATTGGTAAACAATCGATGGTACTAGTAAAATTTTCTGGTGCTTTGTTTCTCATCAATTCTGCTCTATATTCCCTGGTGATATTCTTTGTCAATGCTCTTTTTATTTTGCTTGCGGTTTCACCATCCTTTACGGTATTATTTTTAAATACGTTTCAGTTTCGGCACATAGATAAGATATGCAATATGACGTTGGTTCTGTAGTAGGCTGGTGTTCTTCTTATCTTCTTTTGAATGAAAAATCTTCGTTTTATAATAAGCACAAAGTAAAAAACAAATCACACAGAATCAGGCAGCAGAGTCTCTCAAACTCCGGAAAGTTCTATTAGAAGGTACAAGAATTATTTATTTATCAAAAAATTCTCGAATTCTAATGGTTACCAATTAGAGAAAAAACACAGAGATTCAGGTAGCAGAGTCTCTCAAATTCCGTGAAGTTCTTAAAAAGATACAAGAATTGTGTATTTAACAAAAAAATCATCGCTTTTTAATGATCGCCAACCAAAGACGTTGATGTTTAACAATCAAAGAAACTATGAAAATCACCGTTTCAAACTGTGCTGGCTCTCGAAACGAGATAAAAATACAATGGTGTAACAAACACAATGGTGTAACATTTACAATAATATCTCCCTAAGCCTATTTCCAGTTATCGATTTATTCCCCTCCATGCGTATTATTTCCAGAAATAAGAAACACACAATCTATAGCTTTATCAATCTAGAAGCCTTGAGGTAAAATCTCCGTACGGGAAAGACCTTTATTTTCCAGAATTTTTTTCCTGAAATTAGGAAGGATTTGTTGGCACATATCTTTAAGGCACCATACAGTTGGGGAAATCTACGGTCTTGCGTTCGATTCCTATAGCTTATGAAACCCTTTGGTTTCGTCGGATTATAATGCTTCCTTGAAGAAAAAATCACGAAAAAAAGAATATCTCGAAGCAAAAACAAATCTTAATGAAAAATAATCTTCATGAAAAAAAAATCTCAAATTAAAAATAATATTGAAGAAAAAAATATCTAGAAGAACAAACACCATGAGGGGGAAAATCCTAGAAGAAAAAAACGCCTTGAAAGCAAAAAAATCTTAAAGAAAAAAGATAAAACGTCTCTTAAAAGTATTACGTAGTATCCCACGAGTTTGCCATCTTCAGTTATCACTGGGGAAATCCCACTTGATTAAGGTCCCATGAGCTGTCACACAACAAGTCAGGTGAGATTATGTCATACTCAATAAATTTAACAGGTCACACAGGATTATGTCATCCATAGCGTAGATAAACGACCCTTTATTATGTAAAAACACCTGCGTCTTGAAGAAATAGCACCAATATGAATGATGCTATGAAATAGCATCACTAGCACCTGTGTCTTGAACGGATCACCGCTAAACGTCTTCGTGAGTAACATTGATGAAGAAAAGAGTAGTGGCTGTGGACCCACTTGAATTCAAAGGGCTGTCGCTACTACTATGGAATATGAAAGAAATAAAAAAACTTAAATTTGACGATACCAAAAAAAGATTGGCTTGCACAGACAAAATTAACAAAAATAGGCGGAAAAGACTAAGAACCTGGGTATTTGAGGAGCCAGGCTTGATCTCCCGCTCCCTGTTTCTTCAGAGATACTGACATGATTGCATTGTATAACATTATTCGCGTAATACGGCCGTTTCCCAAGTTCAAGGACGATAGTTTTCTGCTGGGGGGGGGGGTAAGATTGGAACATGAAAACACCTTTACAGGACTTAATTTTGGCAAAGCATACAGAATAGGAAGGTAAAGCTTAACAGCCTTGTTGTGTATTTAATATTAGGGATGATAGCCATTACAATATATGAATATCAAAATGAAACAATGTCCCGTTATGCCTCACTGTCTCGTCAAATTTAGCCAATTAATAAGAGCAGAAGAGGGATCTTTCTCGCTTTATAACTCATTTTCAAAGAAGTGTGAAACACCCCTTTGAGTTTGATGTAGAAATATACATTTAATACAGATTCTTTCATTCCGTATATCAGGGCTTTGCATTAAAATGAAACAAAGAGATTATAAGCACTTTCTTATTTATAAGCCAATATGTTAAGATAATTAAATTAAAAAAACTAGTTTTTTAACTGCAAGTAAAGAATGACATTAAAACCTTAAACGAACAGAAATTAATCCGTATATGAAAGAGGTTGTTCCCTCCTCAACGCCTAGCTCTTTACGTTAAAGTTTGAGTCTTTGTCACAGCTCTACTTTTTCAAACAATAAACAATAGTCTCGTCAATACCTCACTCTTTATTCAAGAGCTTGAATTTTGTCTCAATTCTTTAAGAATGACCATCTGAATCACAAAGGCCGTAGAATAAATATTTGCAATTACTAATAATACTTTGGCGTAAAGAGCAAGGTATTGTGGAGGAGACAGGCTCCCTTATATACGTAATATTTTCTGTTTGTTTTAAGTTTTAATGCTGCTCATTACTTCCAGTTGAAAAAAATATTTTCCCATAGTTTTTTTTTAAATAATGCTATCGACTAAACTGAGCAAAATCACCATCTCAAAATTTTGATTCGGTGACTTTGTGGAAAAAATGAGTTTTGCAGGCTCTCGAATTTTTTTGGTCACATAAAAAGGGCACTATAACTTTTACTTTCCGTTAGCATGAACCCTCTCGAGACATTCTAGGACCACTGGGCCGATACGATCACCCCTGGAAAAAAAAAGAACACGCATTCGTGATTTGCCTTCTGGCCAAAAATGCAAAATTCCGTATTTTTGTAGATTTTCTTGATCTACTTGAACTTGAAATTTCTGCATAGGCCTAAATTTCCCAATTATATTTGAAAAGACTTAGTTAGGTTTTACGTTTCAATTTTGGCAGCCCTTTTCTTGCCCCCTTAAAATTATGGGTCAAGTTTCAATCTTTTTAATTCTGTAGGGCTCTAACAGCCAAAATTGTAATTTATATTGTTGCTGGCGATTTTCTTTTTTTCTAACTTAAAGATAAGAAAAAACAATTTTAATATTAATTGCTCCATATTCAACCAAGTTGTTCTTTGGAGAAAAAGAGTTATGACACCAAAAAGGGTCAGTGTTGCGATTCCCTGGGCATTGAGATAGCTCTATGACCAATACTGTACCTTTAGAATCAGAATTTTATTCTGCAGCAAAATTTTACATTAATTTCAGTTGTAATGTTACTCTTTGACTCCCCCCCCCCCGACTAACAGACAAATATATACCCAAAATAATATAAAGAAAGGGATTGCCATTGTTTTGACAAATCGTTAAATTAGTTTTAAGAAAAGAGTGACTATTAGGAAACTCACCTTAAATATACAATTCAAGGTATATATTTAACCATTTGGGGGTAGGGTGGGTGTTATTTAACTTTCAAAACGAAATGAATGTTATATTTTGATTTGGGATAAAACTTCGCTTCTAAAGGTATGTCTATTTCTTAGGTATCTCAAACAGTGAATACAAAAATTTACCCGAAAAAGTAATATTTTGGGGAAATACCTTTTCTTAATTCAGAACCAAGCAAAACACAAGAAGGTGAATTGAACTAAATGACAGAAGTTCAAGAATTTTTATTATTGTTAATTAAAGGTTATTTTTTATCATACTTAAAAGATAAGAAAGCAAGTTTTAATATTACAAATTTTAAATCCCAATTTTTTCATCTTTTCAGGAAAGCAGCTTTAGCGTAATTTGAAAAAAACAAAAAAAAACAACAACAAGTAATCAACTCAAAAATACGAAAGTAATGAATTAATTGTTTAAACTTTTAGAATTTTGATTGGAATCAACGAACAGTTCTTTTTTCGAATTTAAAGACAAGGAAAAATAGCTTTGATATAAGAATCACTTTAATTAGAAATAATCTTTACATCAGAAATTACTAACAGTTTCTTTTCTTGAGCAAAGGAATTGTACCCTCTTTTAGAGAAAAACAAAACACAAACCTCGGTTCATCTTGCGTCTCTATTAAAATTCAAAAAGTTGATTGAAAATACTGATTGAAGACACTTAGTCTAACTGATTGAAGAGTATGAATGTGAAGTAACACCTGCTGAATAACCCCAATCAAATTGGTTTCTCAAATTTACAATATTTCGCGTCAAGTTTTGCGAAGTTAAAGGATTGCTTCATTATTTGTCAAAATAAAACCTAAGTACTAATTAAAACTTATGTTTTAGACTTAAGCTTTAAAGTTCTAAAACCTATAAGAATTATAGAGAATTTATATAGCGTTTTTATTTGCACTATAGAAATTAGTTGGGATAGAATTGTTAAGTTTGTATTTTAAAGACCCTAGGGCTTTTAGAATAATAAAATTATTGTTATTATTGTACCCGCTTATATTTTCGTCGAAAATGCCATTCGTTAGTCCAAAAATCAGTAAAAGCAAAAGTGAAACAACTTGTTTAACCCATTGTCTCATTTTCTCAGTACTGTGAATTGTCGATAAACTCTACTTATATTCAACCGCCAACATCGATAATCTACAATATTCAACCATCAATATCGATACTATCGATATATTCAACCAAAAATACTAATAATCTACAATATTCAACCAACAAAATAAATTCAATCGATAGATTATTCCCTTCTTTGCAAAAGTATAGTCAAATTGTCCTATTCCGAGAGAAGCTTGAAAGTTATTAGAGAAATTGAAATAATATTTGGATTGCAATTGAAAAGTATTGAAAACAGCCAGTGATTAGCTCTGCTTCTATGATCGTGATATTTGGCATATATATTTATCTTGTGAAATATAATGCTTAATATGAAGTATTTAGCAGTTGGCACAACATTTAGATGATTTCTGATTAATTTATTGCGTTAAGATCTAATAATTAGAGAATAAAATATATAATTTTGGGTTATTTCACCATGGTAAAATTCGTTATAGACATGCATTACCAGTGCTACATCCTTTCAACAAACCCTTCAAAATAAGCGGTACCTTCATTTGATTTGTAAACCTAAAGCTGTTCTTTAGTCTTTCTGAAGTCTTTAGCCTTTGCTGAAGATAGTTTCAATGTATGTAAAAACTCAATGGATCTGGAAGTGGATCTAGTTGATCTTATGAGTTTGATCATACAGGACTTAATTTTCACCACACTGAATAAGTTCAATTAAGCTATTTAAAACATAATCACTGCAGTTATATGTTGATCTAACATTGGTTTTGGTTGCATTCAACCAAGCTGTTCCTCAAATTTTATATATTTGAAATCAAAGCTTAGAAAGGCTCTAGACTGTCTCTAAATAACATAATAGAAAGAATTGTCCTATGAAAAAGTCCAAAACATTACAGATGAATGAAAATAGAATACGAGAAGAGAAAGAGAATAGTAAATTCTAAGAACCAATAGATTGATTTAAAAGGAAAATCAGAGGCTTAATACCGATTAGGATTTAAAATACACTGAAACACGAGGTCCTTCAAAATATCAAAACTCATAAAGATCCGATCACAAATTCCTACGTTAAGAATACCTCATTAAAAAAATGAGATATTTTAACCTCCAAAAATGAGGTATTTTATATTATGAAATATAGCCAGATCTGGTCAGAATTTAAAATAAGAGCACTGAGACATGAATTCCTTCTAAATATCAAATATTTCGTTAAGATCTGGCTACCCATTTGTAAGATAAAAATACCGCATTTTGTCTAATTTTTCCGAATTGATACCCACGCAATTCTTCCAATGAGAGCAGAATCAGTCCGTTTAATGTCAATAACTTATCTAGGACATGTTCTTATTCTTCCCACCAAGTTTCATCTCGATCTCTACACTCTGAGCGTTTTCCAAGATTTTCAGTTCCCCCTCCAACTCCCTCCAATGTCACTGGATCCAGTTGGGATTTAAAATGTGAGCTCTGAGACACAAAGTCCTTCAAAGTATCATATTTTATTAAGATCTGGTCACCCGTTCGTAAGTTAAAGTACCTCATTTTTCAAAATTTTCCGAATTACCCAACCCCCCCCCCCCCCACTCCCCCAAAGAGAGCCAATCTGGTTTGATTATATCAATAATGTATCTAGGACTTATGCTTACTCTTCACAGCAAGTATCATTACGATTTCTCCACTCTAAAGGTTTTCCAAGATTTTATGGTTTCCTCTTCAAACTCCCCAAATGTCACTACATATGGTCAGGATTTCAAATAGAAGCTCAGAGACTAGAGGCCCTTTTACATATCATATTTCATTAGGATCCAATCAGCCGTTCCTAAGTTGAAAATACCTCATTTTTTCTAATTTTTCCGAATTACCAACCCCCCGCCCAAAGAGAGCGAATCCGGTCCAGCTATATCAATCACGTATCTAGGACTTATGCTTATTCACAGTTGTAGAGGATTTTGAAGGAAACCATAAGTCGATCTGTGCAACCAGGTTGTCAAAAAGGCAGAAACTCAATAGGAAATTCGAAAAATATACGCTTTAAACAGAGGTAGCTTCTTGTTCAGCTTCATTTGTGAAAAACCCTTTTTTAAATCTTTCACAATTCACTTTAATAGCATAATTATAGCACAACTAATACCTTTTGTTTGCAAATTTTTATGGGTTTAAAATATTTTTATATTTGACAGATAAACGTTATCTGTTTACATATATTTGACATATAGACCTTGAAGTGTGTTACAATTCTCTGTAGTAACTAGGACACTTCCTAGTTTTCCACAAAGATTCTTATGAAAACACGCCAAGCCTTGGTTAGATGGCCGAAACTACTTGAGTTTACTTTAATTCTTATGAAAACACGGGGTTTTCCAAGGTTGAACTCTTCCCCGTAGCATAAATCCGCTCCTCTGTTATCAAAATTAAGACTGAAAAATGCTTTGCCAATTGGTTGCTCTAAAATTATGTACGACCTATCAGTCTATTTATCTATTTTATAATCATAATTCTATTAATTCAGCCGCGTAGATTAATGAGCGTAAAAATACGGTACTTCTTTTTCTAACACAAAAACCATTCTAGGATTCCAGGACTATGATTTTGATTAAGATCTCCTTCAAAACCGACTCAACCTTTTTATCAGGGTTCGTTAAAAAAATTCCTGACTCTAGGAGGAGCAATTAGTAGATATGATTAGCTTTAAGAATACAAAATACTAGAGTTTTATATAAACAAGATTTTTAATCTTTATTTAGATAAAGAGTAAATAAAATGTCTCGAATTTATTTTATTTGTTGACTCAGGAGGCGATTTCTTGGCTGAGAAGCAGAAGCTGTACAAGGAGCATAAGAGCTTGAATGAGCAGCAAACTCATTTTGCGAGGGATGAGAAACAAGTATAATTTATTGAAAAAAGTAAAGGGTTCTATTTCTTTTTAAATATTAAAAAAGAGGAAAAAAAAAGGCACAGACAAGAATTTTCCGGAAAATGAAACTAACTTAAGGTTGAGAACCCTTGATTTTTATTTAAACTTTACACTTACAAGAAGTCTGGTCTGCTGCAACACCTTTCTCTGTGAAAATGAATGCTATCACAAAAAAAGACGGCAACAGTATACAGACTAAACAGAATTAAGGATGATCGAAATTTACTGCTCAGCTCTGATTTGAACCTAGAAAAGAAAAAGGACATTAATCCATTGGAAATAAAAGACATGTAAAGATGTGATAGAAATAAATAAACAAAGAAGAGAAGAGGGCTAAAACATAAAACCAGAATTAATATTAATATTAGAACAAGAGCTAAGAGCTCATATGGCACTTGTGACGAGGCGAGAAGGAGCTAGGAGCCAAGAGATCATATGGTATGAGCTCTAACAAAATTATGTGAATCAATAGATTGATTTAAAAAGGAAAATAAGAGGCTTAATGCCGGTTAAGATTTAAAATAAGAGCTCTGAGTCACAAAGTCCTTCTAAATATCAAAATTCATTAAGATCCGATCACCCACTCGTAAGTTATAAATGCCTAATTTTTTCTAATTTTTCCTCTCCCTTTTGCCCCGCAGATGGTCGAATCTGGGAAAACGACTTTATCAAGTCAAATTGTGCAGCTCTCTGACACACCAACCAATTTTCATCGCCCTAGCACGTCCAGAAGCACCGAACTCGCCAAATCACTGAACCCCTCCCCCCAACTCCCCCAAAGAGAGTGAATCCAGTACGATTCTGTCAATCACGTATCAAGGACATTTGTTTATTCTATCCACCAAGCTTCATCCCGATTCCTCCACTCCAAGTGTTTTTCCAAGATTTCCCCCTCCAATGTTAAAAGATCTGGTCGAGATTTGAAATAAGAGCTCTGAGACATGAATTCCTTCTAAAATTCAAATTTCATTACGATCCGATCATCTATTCGTAAGATAAAATACCCCAATTTTCATGTTTCCCAAGAATTCCGGTTTCCCCCTCCAACTCCCCCGAATGTCACAGGATCTGGTCGGAATTTGAAATTCGAACTTTAAAGCACAAGATCCTTCTAAATATCAAATTTCATTAAGATCTGGTCACCCTTTCGTAAGTTACAAATACCTCAATTTTCAAAATTACCCCCCCCCCCCAATTCCACCAAAGAGAGCAGATCCGGTCCAGTTATGTCAGTCACGTATCTTAGACAGGTTTCTATTCTTCCCATCCAGTTTCATCCTGATCTCACCGCTTTAAGTATTTTCTAAGATTTCCGGTCCCCCCCAATTAAGCTTGATCCGGTTGAGATTTAAAATATGATATCTGAGTTACGAGGTCCTTCTAATTATGAAGTTTCATGAAGATCCGATCACTCCTTCGTAAGTTAAAAATACGTCATTTTTTCTTATTTTTCAGAATTACCCCCCCCCCCCCCTCCAATTGAGCGGATCCGTTCCAATTATGTAAATCACGTACGCAAGACTTCTGCTTATTTTTCCAACCAAGTTTCATCCCAATCCCTCCAATCTAAGCGTTTTCCATCATTTGGGTTTTCCCACCCCAAACTTCCCCCAATGTCACCAGATCCAGTCAGGATTTAAAATGAAAGCTTTGAGACACGATATCCTTCTAAACATCAAATTTCATGGAGATCCAATCACCCGTTCGTAAGTTAAAAATACCTCATTTTTTCTAATTTTTCAGAATTAACCCCCCCCCCCCCTAACTACCCCAAAGAGAGCAGATCCGTTCTGGTTATGTCAATCATGTATCTAGGACTCGTGTTTTTTTCCCACCAAGTTTCATCCCGATCCCTCCACTCTGAGTGTTTTCTAAGTTTTAGGTTTCCCCCTCCCAACTCCCCCCCCCCAATGTCACCAGATCTGGTTGGGTTTAAAATAAGAGCTCTGAGCCACGAAATCCTTCTAAATATCAAATTTCATTGAGATCCGATCACCCGTTCGTAAGCTAAAAATACCTCATTTTTTTTAATTTTTCAGAAATATCCCCCCCCCCCAACTACCCCAAAGAGAGCGGATCCGTTCCGTTTATGTCAATCATCTATCTAGGACTTGTGTTTATTTTTCCCACCATGTTTCATCCCGATCCCTCCACTCTAAGTGTTTTCCAAGCTTTAGGTTTCCCCCTCCCAACTCCCCGCCCCCGTCACCATATCCGGTCGGGATTTAAAATAAGAGCTCTAAGACACGATATCCTTCTAAACATCAAATTTCATTGAGATCCGATTACCCGTTCGTAAGTTGAAAATACCTCATTTTTTCTAATTTTTAAGAATTACTCCCCCCCCCCCCAACTACCCCAAAGAGAGCGAATCAGTTCCGATTATGTCAATCATGTATCTGGGACTTGCGCTTATTATTCCCATCAAGTTTTATCCCGATCCCTCCACTCTAAGTGTTTTCCAAGATTTTAGGTTTCTCTCCCTCCAACTCCCCCTAATGTCATCAGATCCGGTCGGAATTTAAAATAAGAGCTCTGAGACACAATATCATTCCAAACATCAAATTTCATTAAGATCCAATCACCCGCTCATAAGTTAAAAATACTTCATTTTTTCCGAATTAACCGACCCCCACTCCCCCCAGATGGTCAAATCGGGCAAACGACTATTTCTAATTTAATCTGGTCCGGTCCCTGATACGCTTGCCAAATTTCATCGTCCTAGCTTACCTGGAAGTGCCTAAAGTAGCAAAACCGGGACTTTAGGTTTCCCCCCTCCAACTCCCCCCGATGTCATCAGATCCGTTCGGGATTTAAAATAAGAGCTCTGAGACACAATATCATTCCAAACATCAAATTTCATTAAGATCCGATCACCCGCTCATAAGTTAAAAATACTTCATTTTTTCTATTTTTTTGCGAATTAACCGGCCCCCCACTCCCCCCCAGATGGTCAAATCGGGAAAACGACTATTTCTAATTTAATCTGGTCCAGTCCCTGATATGCTTGCCAAATTTCATCGTCCTAGCTTACCTGGAAGTGCCTAAAGTAGCAAAACCGGGACCGACAGACAGACAGACCGACAGAATTGGCGATTGCTATATGTCACTTGGTTAATACCAAGTGCCATAACAAGTAAATTCAATAAGGACTATTGCCAATGCCCTAATGCCAATTTCCATCAAAACGAACCTGAGCTGAATTGGAGTTTAGTAACAAAATATTTTGTATACAAAGCATGAGCTATATTTTGATTAATCCTATATAGTTTCTAATAAGGTTCAAGTAGTATTTTGGGTTAGATTTTTAAAGTAACATACTAGAGCGTTTTCTTAAATAAGTTCGGAGACCAAGCAGGCAAAGCAAGACAATGCAAGGCAACAGGACAACAAAATAAAAAAAAAATTAGAATTTCAAGTACTGACCTTTCTTTATGATAGCTTTCTTCGGCAAAATTGGTTGAGTGGAAACAATTTTCAAATCCGCTTAGTTGCTAAGAAAAAAAAAAAAATCAGAAGCGCGAAGTCTTCCTGAAAAAGCCTCATTGAAACCATAGCTCAAATAAGATTTTTTTTTTTGCAAAATTATTATTTTCTTTTTTGCTGTGGATAGCTTCGTTTTTTTTCCGTGTCCTTATTCTCCCGTATTGTCAAATAGAGACGGTTCAGAAACTTACATATCTGTACGATATTTTTACATATTATTTCTCCTTATTTGAGTTCCAGCAATTTCAATTTAAGAAACTCATTTATCGACAGCATGAGAAAACATGAGAAAACGTGGTAGTTTGCAGCCAGTTGAAAAGCAGAATAAATTTCAAAAGCAAAGGCAATTTTCACATTCAGCCGTGTCTTCAATAAAGTTTTTCAGGCAAAGCTGGTGTACTTTTTTAATTTTTCAGGGCAACTATAATGAAAAGACCTTAACTAATTATGGTGTTTGAAATGGAAAAAGGAAAAATTATGAACTTGTATAAAACTAATAGATTGGTATTATGTGAATTTTTTTTAGGTAATTGGGGGACCACTGTTAGTTGATGGGTTGAAAATTGAAATTTGGATTGAATCAAATTTTGAATGAGGGTATATTTGTTTCACGTCTACTGGACTGCCCTTCTTAAGAGCCTTTTGTCAGGCAGTTGACAAGATCAGAAGAGTATTATATTGTAATGTATACTGTAAATACTTAGTTCAGTAAAAAAAAAAAAAAAAAAAAAAAAAAAAAGCAAGGAAGTTCTATGGACCTATTAAAATAGAGCGGTAGTAGGCCTTAAACAATTTTGTCAAAGATTGAGCAAAGCACTAGGTATCAAGGGCTCTGTTGCTATATCAAGCATTGTTAACATTAAAGAGGTGCAAAAAGAAAGTGGAACAAATCTTGAATTGGCTCTCACTACGTTTGTTACTAAAGAGAACCCGTCCATCAGCAATATGAACACCCTGCCAGAGATATTGAAACAACATGCACGATTCGTAAGGTGCTCAACTTATGGCGTGCTGACACCTTCCCTCCCCCTAAGGAAAAATAAAGTTTAACTTTCTATTTTTCACTGATTTTATTTTCTTTGGCCAAATTGAATGGAAATTTGGCCAAAAATGGCCAAATTGAATGGAACTACAATTAGTGTTACAAGGATTGTAGACAGGCAGATACACAGAAGAAATGTCTCAGCCGAAAGCACAGAACAATTTTAAAGAATTAGCTTATTCATCTTCTGGATTGAAAGTATAAAACTTTATAGAAGAACGTCTCTTAAAGCACAAGAATATTTTAAAAGGGTTTCACTGTTTGCTTCACACTTATCCACAGAATAGTGAAGAAAGTAAAGAGATGAAAGATCCATTTTTGAAGTTGATCGAAATTTATGAAGAAGATTTGGAAAACCACACCTTAAACGTTTGATGGCGGAAAGAAAAATTTGGCAAAAATTTCTCTAACGGAACAAGGCACACCATGTCAATGCAACTGATTTTCTAAATATTTGTGGCAAAGCAATCTCTCCGAACATCCGTATCTTACTTAATATTTTCATTACTATACCTGTATCGACCAGCACAACAGAGCGCTGCTTTTACACTTCGGAGAATCAAGACATACCTAAGAAACGTGAGGTCTGAAAGTCGGCTAAATGGCTTTGCCAATCTCAATGTCCATAGGGAAATTCTAGTTGACACAGACAGTGTATATATCCATACTGACGAATACTCAATTTTGTTTTGTAAGACAGCTAATATAGGAAGATTGTGTCAGAATAAAACGTAAAATCGTATTTAATCTGCTGGGTTTAATCAATCATTCTTATAGTCCCTGCTCAAAACTTGCATCCAAAGAGCTAAAATAAACTTTAAGTAATGCCTTAAATTACCGGTTTTTCCTGAGGATTTTTTAAGTTTTTTGTTGATTAGCCCACACTAGACATCACCACCCTTACTTACGGCAACTTACGTTCATTCTAAGCTTGCTTTCATTCACGATTTTCATTTTTCTTCATTTTAAGTTTCCTTCTCTTATGGATTTCTGCTTGATTTATCAAAATTATTTTGCTCCGTATATGAAAGGGGCTTTTCCTTCTCAACGCCCCGCTCTTTAAGGTAAAGTTTTTTTACTGTTTTAAAATGTAGAGTTAAGAAAAAGAGCCAAACTTTAGCGTAAAGAGCGGGGCGTTGAGAAGGAAAAGCCCCTTTCATATATGGAGTAATTTCTGTTCATTTTAAGTTTTAATGTCGCTCCTTACTTTCATTTAAAAAACTTGTTTTTTTATCTAATCATTCAAAGAGCTAAAATAAACTTTAAGTAATGCCTTAAATTACCGGTTTTTGTTAGGATTTTTGTTGATTAGCCCACACTAGACATCACCACCCTTACTTACGGCAACTTACGTTCATTCTAAGCTTGCTTTCATTCACTATTTTCATTTTTTCTTCATTTTAAGTTTCCTTCTCTTATGGATTTCTGCTTGATTTATCAAAATTATTTTGCTCAAACTAAGAGTTTATGCAAAATCTTTTGGATTTTACTTTTTGGTTCTCGTTTGGTTTGAACTTTTTGCTTTTTATGCAAAACTTCCTGTTTTCAATAATATAATTCAAAAGAGGCCATTAACCATTTTTATTTAAAGGGCAGGTACTAATCTTGTCAACAGAAAAAAAATCGGCTTATGTAATTTAAAATGCATTATGGTGCAAATATTAAATATTAGTGGAGAACACTTTCTTTTTGATTTTTTCAACTTTTATCATGACCACATTTATGGACAAGCAGGGCTTTACCGTATGCAAGGTGCAATACATTAAAACAGATTGGACTAATTGACAGTGTTTTCAGATCGACGCTGTTTTGAGGTAAAGAATTCTCTATACTTTTTTACTGATACTGAGAAATGTCCTTAGAAATGGAGACACAACGTAGGTTTCCCGGTACCCACAGGTATATCTTGTGGATATAGAAAAGCTATCTATTGCCAAGAGGGTCAGTTTCCAAAAATTAAAGACAGTGAGAACACACAAAAAAAATCATTTAGTCAGTCAAAGATCGTGCAACACCCTGGTTTCATCTCCTCAAAAATAAATTTTCACCACCCATTCACGCGGTATATATTTTCGAATGGGTTTGTTCCTTCTGGGCAAGAAAGCATGGTGAAATTATACCTTCTATGGACACAATGCCATCCATCTCAATTATACTTCTCTGCAAATTTTACACAAAGCTTGTTCCCAAAAATGAATGCCCGTGTTCTGCAGAGTTCATAGAAAGCTGTTTATACTCTTCCAAAGGATGAATAATACGGCTTCTAGAGATAAAACAGGGTGTCAATTGATATTCTTCTGAGTACCCACCATTCTTACTAGCTATATACTAGTATCACCGTTACGGTAGATAAAGAAACACCTGACAAGGGATAGTCAATTCCTACGTTTAGACAGCCTGATTGCACTAAAGTCATTACTAAAAAAATACTACTGTTGCCGACAATCTATGAAAAGGGGTTGAGCCTTATATCTCGAATCGGCAAAAAATTGTTATAAAGGGTATTTTCAATTACAACAGCAGAAAGAACTTGTTTCCCAAAGAGCAAGCTTATGAAAAATGCTGTTGCACTTATGCTATAAATAATTAACGCTTAGTGTTATAACCTCTTTTGTTCTTTACTTTCGATCTACAATCAACTCAAAATCTATTATAACCAAATTTTCATGAGTTTTAGAGACCGAAAGCGTTAAGTACAGGTCTCCCACACAGTCAAAAGTATAACGTATTTTCAACAATCGACGGTTTAAAAGGCGTTTTATATATTTTTTTGCTAATCTTCAACATTTTGTAAAATGTCATAAAATATATGCCATATTTCCACGACCTTACTGCATAGTTCTTTTGAAGGACGATAAAAATTCTTCTTCAATAATTTTATTAGGTTCTTAAAAATTTCCTCTAGGCTTCTCATACAAGCCTAGATACTCATGAAAACGCCCAAAGGTTTTTTGGGGCTAGGATGCTCATACATAGACCAGAAGCTATCGTCAACGCAAAAGTACTGTATACACAGTTATTTGATTTAAAAATTCAATGCATGAAAACGATGCATTTTCGCGAAAGAAAAGACATAATTTTAGAGATCAGAGCGGGCATAAGTCGAATACTCTAAGTTAACAAGCTTAAACCAAACAGACCACATTGAATGAAGAAATCCAGCACAAAAAGAAACGGAAAGGGCCATTAATATGAGTTGTGCAACCCTCATTTAACTCACCAAAACAATTATTAGCATTGCCTCTTCAATGAATACGCAATATATTTTCAATTGAAATTAATCTTTACCCGATGGTCAATATATTTGAAAGAATGAATTATTTTATTCATTTTATGATTATTATTACTTCGCCATTAGTAAGCATATATATACAGTAAACCCTGGCATTGGGGTTTTTGGACAAGCAAGATCCCCTTTCCTACTTTTATCAGGTTCCCTCTATATATAAAAAAGTCCTAGCTACATTTTTTAAGTTTAGCATTAATCCGCAAATATAAAATGGCGGGCCCAAAATAGGTCTGTCGAAACTGTTTTTGAAACATAACCACAATATCACTTTTCCTTCATGGCATCCCCTTCTTAAAAGGGGACGCTTAAAGTTGAAAGTATACAATAGTTGTTCGTGTATAGTAAGTGCTCTTCATAAATTGTTTTGATTAACATAGTTATGTATTTATTTTAATTTTCTCTATCTTGTACTCCGTCCCTATGAACTATCCCTAGCTCAAAGAACAACAAGCAGTTTGCAAGAATACAAAGAAACAATATTTTATTGATTAAATTTATATTAAAATATAAAATAAAAAAATGTTCTTGTATATTGAGTCAGGAAGAGGTTCTTTGGCAGGAGTAGAGGCCACATAATTGCACAGCTTCAATGAGCAGTAAATTCGTTAGGTGAAGGATGAGCAAAAAATTGAAGCAAAATTGATTAAAATTTATTGAGGGTTCTATTTTTTTAGTAAAATATAAAAAGGGGAGCAAAAAAAATATACGTGAGTTTTACTGAGATTCTATTTAACTTGAGGTTTAGAACCCTTTTTTTTTTTTTTATTTAAACTTTAAAATTATAAGAAACCAGTTCTGCTGCACTGTCTTTTTATGTAAAAATAAGCGTCTATACACAAAAAGACGAATGCAACAGAGAACAGGCTTATACGGAGAGTTCCGAAATTTACTGCCCAGCTATTTCATTATCTAGAAAAGAAAAGAAAAGTCAATCATTTGCAGACAATAGACAATATGTTTTTCCGAACTAAAAAATTTATAAAAGGATAAATATTGAAGACTGGCTAAATACATTACAAGAGCGAAAACCTCAAAATGGTTGTGATGTCTGGTCAAGACCTTTTTTCTTCACATGTAATTATGCTTGCTATTAACAAATCCTTTTATACTTTCCTGGAACATTTTGTGATATAGGAAAATCACAGATACAAATGTGTTCCCTAAAACTAAATTAGTCAATACAAGAGAAATGCTAAATGTGAAAATGAGCCCTACCTAAGGAGGGGCGGGGGTAGCATGGATTAGTTTTTGGCGGAAAAGAAATTTTCTGGGCAAAAACTTTCATGGGTAGATAAGGTGTGATTTAAAAAAATTACATTTTCTAAGAGCCCCACGAAGATAAAACCATCAAAAAAGTGATGAAGAACTAATATATTATACAATTATACATATATATCGTATTTTACTTATTATCAATTCTGGTACCCTTTTTTTGAAATCCTTTGAAATCAAATTTAGTCAGGTCTTCGGGGATGGTGAGAAGGGTGGTGAACTGTATGAGAGTCAGGAAGGTGGACTACGTGTAACAAGGTCGTAAGAAAGACGCATTTGCACTATCAAGAACGGCTCAGGAGCGACTAAGGCCCAGCGGCCACGGGGCAACTGTTTTGAGACTAGAATTGCTAACTGATTGCGCATGCAACTGTTGTGTGACCATGGCCTTGAGGAAGTGGGGTCCAACCCACGAGGCAATCCAGATGTTACTGGTTACCAATCAGTCTAAAACCGGTGCCAATTAAGACCCCTGTCATGGTCACAGTTGCGTTGCAGTGCTGTCCCAGACATTTTCGGAAGCTACCGCGTTGATATTGTCCAATTATTTTGGCTCTTAACAAGTCAGACAAGGAATTAAACATGAAATTTATAGAAATGGAGAAGCATGAAGAGCTGCACAATTATAAACTTTCTAGAAAATTCTGTAAAAGATGATAAATTTTCTATCTGACTGAGACATTTCTTTTGCTGCTAAGAACAGACGAAACTTTGCATTCTTTTCCCAGTAGAGATGGACACTCAGAACCCTACGAAGCCTGCAGTACTCATAGTAATCAATTAAAGTCTTCCTCGTCGGATCTCAGCATAGTTCACCACACTGGATTGCTCAATTAGATAAACAGAACTGATCCACAACCACTCGCGTCGTCCGTGGGCGGAGCCATGTTTCATTTTGGTTGTAAACGGGTTGTGCCCCAGTTGCAGATGAGACTAGTTTCCACCCATTGTCTTGAAATGTTTCCTCGTGGGAGATGAGCCTAAGGGTGTTGCGTTGAAATTTCAGGGAATATTGAATTAAATAAAAAGACACCAAGTGTATCATGGTTGTCAAAATGGCTAGTATCCGATAACTGAGCAGCTAGGGGTTTTATGTTTAAACCTTAAGGAGAAGGTTGAGAAGAAAATCGAACTGAATCACAAGAATATATGTGCATCCAGGTAGTCAAAAGAGCAAATCTCCAATATCTTAGTAATTTCTAAGGGTATTAAGTTGAAACCTTCAATCATTGGTGAGGAGGTGATTGGTGAGGAGGCTTGCCCTATCCCGGTTCTGCAGTTATTACGGGATAAGGCCTAGCTTCTATAGAGCCTCTGGAAAATTTATTATCATGTTTCTGCTATTGTTTAAAGAAAGTGCTAATTTACATACTGATAAAGGTAGATCTATGGTATCTTGAAAATATTCATCAACCAGCTTTTCTCATCATCTGACAGGCCCTTGACATACATCTATCCTTGTTCATAGAAGGACCAGTCTTTGCCAGCAAAGAACCAAACAGGGTGCTAGTTTCAGCATCATCTAAACTAGTTGTCATGCCAATCAAGGAGTCTTCAATCATTGGTGAGGAAATTTCGAGTGAATATCGAGATCTATATTGAAATAATTCAGGAGACATTAAGTGCATTATGAATGTCCATATGGCATATATGCAATAACTTGGGAACATTTAAGAGTATTAAGTGGGAACTTTCACCGATAGTTGAAGAGAAATGTTAAACTAAATCAAAAGACACTCTGTCTTGAGGGAACTTGAGGGAATGCCGATGGGGATATTGAACCAAATTGGTGAACTACATCCAGGGTGTCAAAATGGTTTATCTGCAATACGGCAGGAACTGCTAAGATATTTGAAACTCTCTGTAAATATTGAAGGTGATGTTGAGCTAAATCAAATGACACTATCTCCATCCGGGATATCAGAATGAGACGTCTTCAATAGTTCATATACGGTTAATGGTATAGATTAACGTCTTAAGCGACCTAGCTGAAACTGTGAGGGAATATTGGACGGAAAGGACAAGTAGATACTAAATTTTGATTTATTGACCGAAGGGAGCTCCTCAGCGACAAAAAATGTTTGAAAAAAATGGTTGTTCGATTCTTAGTGTGAAATGTTCTCTTTTTCTGATCTCATTAAAATTTCAGGCCGTGAAGACAGCTCAATAAAAGTTTCAGAACCAAGGGAATCGCAACTGGAAACGAATCTTGTAAGGGATTCTTCATCTCCTTTTTTTTTTTTTTTAAACAACAAATTGGAACTATATTAGCTAATATACTAGCTCAAAATGCATCAATGTAAACAAACAAGCTATTAAAGAAAAATAGAACACAAAAAAAAATCCTACAACGAAGTGGTTGATCATTATTTGTCTATATCAAAGGTTGTAACAGTACATACGATGGAACGGCTTCACCCCTCAAAAATTCCCTAAATTGTTCACATTTTTTTAAATATTAGTACCCGTACCCAACCATTTGTAGCTCTATAATGTAGCTATTTTTATAATTCCTAGCAAAATTTTGTCCAGAATATGGAGAGCAACCCAAAATCTTTTTGCTTTTATTCATCAATAAAAAAAAATATCAACAAAACTTACAGAAACTATTTTTTTTAACTTAACAAACAGAAGATGTTTCAACAAAAGAAGTTTAAAAAAAAATAAGTACAGAACTAATTTAAGCCAAAGGGGAGCAGAAGTAGTGAAAAAAAAGTCATGCTAAAAGCGTAAATAAATCATTATAAATAAACTAATGAAACCCTCTGACAGACCGTATTTCAAACAGTAGGTGGTGCAAATATCGTAGGTAAATACCGCTTTCTAGGGCTGTAATGAGAGAAAGGTATATATAGCTAGGGCACGTTCTGCGGATGAAGGATGACAGATTGCCAAAGATTGTCCTTTCTAGCCAACTGTCTAGGGCTAAACAGAAAGCAGGTTGTCCGCAGTTGGGGTGGGAGGATGTCATAAAGAAAGATTTAAAAGGAATAGAAACTTCCTGGGAGGGTGTAAAGAGGGAGGCTCTGAATAAATTGGGATAGAACTTAAGTCTCTATTCCCTATAAAAATTATTTAATAATAATAAATTTTTTTATTAGATTATTTTTAATTCTCTATATCTATAAAAATTTGAAATTTGACTCAGATTTAGCATTAAGTAAGAGAATTGTCCCGTAAAAATTTTGATCTGTAAACAACCAATCATGGAAATATGAATTGATGACATATATCAAAATAAGTATAAAAATCCTCAGGGGTATACATAGCAGCTTAGACAATTTTATGCGCAAACATATGCAAACTATATGCAAAAATAACTACATTTTGTGATAGAAAAAAAATAATAGAAACTAAAAATATGTATAAAACAAAAATAGAGTAACATAAAATATATAATTGTGGGCCCATCATTGCGGGCCAATTCATCACTGATTTGGCCCGTAATGACAACTGTCTAGATTGCAAAGTACAAAACAATCGTTGAATCTTCACTTGAGGAAATGGACAGAGCCAGGTGATGGCTGATTGGGCTCCATGGAGTGATCCAGGCAAATAAGCCAGGAATGATTCTATTTTTTTTTTTTTTTCAGAAAGAGCGGGGAAGTGGTCGGAAAGTCGGCAAAAGTTTTTAAAAAGCATAATTGTTCAGTTTTAAGAAACACATCCGTACACAAGGATAGTAATAAAATATTATCCTGAATAAAATGTATACAGATATAAGAAACTTGACGGACATTAAAATAGTTTAAGATGTGTAGCTAATATAATTTACGGAAGTAGTGTTATTAGTATTGCAATTTTTGTGCGGCAAGGCTCTAAAGATTTTGAATTTCCGAAATTCTAGAATAGGGTACGGTAAATATTTAGTGATCGGCCTCTTATGAATGAAACATAATTTGAAACTCCTTAAATTTCAAATTATGATAGGCTAGATGCACTTATTCTGGCATGGTGGGATCAATGTTTTGATGTGGAAATTTGCTTTTCACCCAGGTACTTCCCTGCAACAGGCTGTAGTTTTTTTGTGACATGATTTACACATACCTGCTTTTGGATGTGCACCCCATAGGGATCACATTGTCCCAGTTAATAATAAGAGCTAAGAGCTCATATGCAACTTGTGATGAGGTGGGAAGAGCCAAGAGCTCATATGACATGAGCTCTAGTAAAATTCTAAGAGCCAATAGATTGATTTAAAAGGAAAACCAGAGGCTTAATGCCGGTCGGGATTTAAAATGAGCTCTGAGACGCGAGGTCCTTTTAAATATGAAAATTCATTAAGATCCTATCAACCATTTGTAAGTTAAAATACCTCATTTTTTCTTATTTTTCCTCTCCCTTCAGCATCTTAGAAGGTCGAACCGAGGAAAACAACTTTATAAAGTCAATCTGTGCAAGTTCCTGACACACCTACCAATTCTCCTTGTCCTACCAAGTCCAGAAGCACCGAACTCGCTAAAGCACTGGACCCCTCTAGCTCGCCCAAAGAGAGCGGATCCAGTCCGGCTACGCCAATGACGTATCTACGACACTAGCTACCCATCACGTTTCATCCCATTCTTTCTACTCTAAGCGTTTTCCAAGATGTCCGGTTTCCCCCTCCAACTTCCCCTAATGTCACCAGATCTGGTCGGGATTTAAAGTAAGAGCTCAGAGACATGAGTTCCTATATCTATCTCCGATTCAGTCTAGTTATTAGACAAAGCTCAACTTACATACACAGAGATAAAATTGTCAAAATCAAATCTCAGAGGAACTAAAACTCACAATATGGAAACTCGAAATTTTTATTTTTGAAAAATTATAAATTACAAATCAGAAGAAATAAACCAGTACTAAATAAGATAATAAATACTGGGAGAGGTAAAAGTAAAAGAAGCAACACTTAATGGAATAAATAAACTGAATAAAGATGATCCATAATTCTCTAACAGTTTTTACCAGAACACAGAAGGAAGCATTGAGGTTGAACTCAGTTTTGCTTTCATTCTTTTTTTTTATAAGTCCTAAATAAGTATTTATAAGTTCTGGATTGAATACAAACTAAGTATTTGTTTGGGGGGGGGGGTTCATCAGATTTAGTCTCACTCACTGTGTTAGTATGGTCACCTACTTTGCCTCCCCACTCAAACACCTACCCGACTAATTTTCGACTTGGATTTAACTTCAGACGGCTGGAAACACCCCACATGTAGACCACGAAGAAGATGGGCGGACGTCATACTCGGTCGACTCACTACCAGGAACCTTGACCCCAATGAAGCTCCAACCCTCCCCCAGGACAAAGTAATCTGAAAACGACTAAGGACACTGACGTTTGGTTCCCTCTACGCTAACGACGTTGCCAAACCAACAGCTTTAGGTCAAAAGTAAGTCTAGAGGCATTTTTGCTCAGGGAGCAAAAACTTATTCAAAACTGAAAAAATGTCTTTTAAAAGTTATTGTTACCATTTTTTAGTTGAAAAAACTTCCAGGGGGGAGGGATCATGCAACCCCTTCCCCTGGATAAGACCATGGCCACATTTTAAAATGGCGGGGAAAATCTTTTTACATACATATAGTAACAACACAAACTGAAGAAAAAAAGAATGCTTACATTTTTAGGCGGTCTTGACGACCCACAAAGGGTAGAGTATCATCAGACTTAATTGATTCAGCACTGTTTTCTTCTTCATCAACGGCCTAAAATATTTCAGACATGCAAATAATATGGTCAAAATGCTAGTTAAAATAAACGACTTAGACAATGGTCAATATGGCAGACCATTTTAAATTAGTACTAGTAAAAGTGCTTCCCAAGGAAAGAGCTTGGGGTTACTGTAGTTCACTTTTAAGGAAACATTGTTTAAGACCCAACAATATCACGCAGACGAAAGTCCAAGACTTCTACTCATAGAGTCGCTCTAACAATCGATTCACATCAAAGCTCTTTGCAGCCTAATGCATTAAAGAATAAACTAGTGCTATTCCTCAGACAATCTAATCACAGCGTTAAGCCACGTGATTCTTTTCAGCTAAACTTCAACTATGGCAATCAGTTGTTGTACAATTATGAATAATTGGATAATGCCAAAACAGTAAATTATATGGAGAAACAAATAAACATATAAGTAAAAATATCAAGATTTTGGGATAAGAACACGGTCCCGAAAACCCATTTTTCGAATCCGAATATCTTCAAGGTAAACTGTTTTGTTTTCTATTAATTGGGCGGTTCGACTGATAAAACAAAGAATATAATTCGTTGAGGGTATTTTTTTAGTCTTCTTTTTTTGTAGATTGTACTTAGTGTTTGATCACCCTTTCTTATGCTATGTGGATGTGATACTCTCCCTCTTTCAATTTTTACAAACTAAGGGGTGACATAGGACAATAAACAGGAAAAATAAACAGCAGTCGATTGATTTTTATAATGATTATATATTTGGAAAAATCAGTATTCCAAAAATTGAAATCCTCAAATTCGGTTTAGCCTGTACTGTTTATACGACAAAAAAGAAATCGAAGTTCTGAAGAATCTGAAGTACCCTGGGTACTTGAATGATGCTAATCGAAACAGCTCGAACAAAGTTTGGAATTGGATCTCAACTGCCTTTAAAATATTTGCCTTACTCAATTCGTGCCTGTTACTGAAACATCCAATCTAGCTTTGAACAAGATTGAAATCTGCAAGAAACTCGTCAGATCCTGTTTAACCTATATGATTATGAGTCTTGAATATCAGAAGCGATCTGTTTTGCAAGGTCTCACCTTTATAACACATATTTTTAAAGGTCATCATAGGTCAGGGCCCTCTAGAGGGAGAAGGAGTGGAGGTGGGTACTTCAAAATACGTTCCCGGGACATACTTTAGCCTTTAGACTCCTCTTTGAAAGTTTCATATGATGGTATTTATTTATTTACTTATCCTTGTTACTTCTCTCTTATGAGTTTTTTTTTCCATTTTGTTTGTTTTTTTGCCGTGATAAATTTGTTTTTAAATGCATGAAAAGTGGTTATATGTCAAATTCTAGGACCAGGTATATATATATATATATATATATATATATATATATATATATATATATATATATATATATATATATATATATATATATATATATATATATATATATACCGGTTATATGTCAATAACCGATTATCTAAAAATCTTCCAAGTTTCATTTTCCTACCCTAGCCCCTTTCCGAGATAGCCAAAAGTCAATCAACTAGAATTTTACCCTAATGGAAATAATTATTTTCAGTGAGTTTTTCTCACTCAAAATAAGCTAATCATAACCGATGGCAGAGAGGCAAAACGGTTTTTGTCAGATTTTAGAGGGCGAAATTCTTGAGTGTGTTCCGTTTAATTAACAAGTAGCCTACAATTCTTTTTTACTTGTTACATTCAATGAAGCAGAATGAAGAAATTAAGTTGCCCCCTCCCTAGATTTGGTATTAGTCTAGGATTGGGGCTGTTGAAAAGGAAACAGGTTACGAAAACCACTGTCACTTCATAATTCCCTAAAACACCCCCTAAAAGTCATAGAATCTTAACAAAAATCACACCATCGCATTCAGCGTATCAGAGAACCCCATAGAAAAAATTTCAAGGTCCAGTCTACAAACATGTGGGATTTCGTATTTTTTGTTTTTGTGGGATTTCGCTTTTATAGATTTTGTTTTAGATTTCAAAGGGGATTTCGAGAAAACGAACCCCCTTCCTATTACGAATACGAGGAAGTTCGCCCCCTCATCAATACATTGCTCTTCACGCTAAAGTTCAAATTTTGTTAAATAATGGCCAATATAAGAAGTGTTATTTTCCATTCAATCTTTTCATTAAATATTACCTTAAGCAGCTTAGCAAGAATTTACAAAAATTCTGTAAAAAATTATTATGATAATAAACTAGTTATTTAGTAGTAGTAATACTACTACTACTACTAATAACTCACTGCAGCACCAAGCCGCCTGAGGCCAACACAGCTACGCACGCTCCTCCTCCAACCTAATCTATTTAAAGCCTCCCTCTTTACACCCTCCCAGGAAGTTCCCATTTCCTTTAAATCCTTATTTATGACATCCTCCCAACCCAGACAAGGACGACCTGCTTTCCGTGTAGCCCCAGACGGTTGGCCAAAAAGGACAATCTTCGGTAATCTGTCATCCTTCATCCGTAGAACGTGGCCTAGCCATCTCAACCTTTCTTTCATTATAGCCCCAGAAAGCGGGATTGAACCACACTTTTCGTACAACCTACTGTTTGAAATACGGTCAGTCAGCCGGGTACCCAGAACAATCCGTAGGCAATTTCTCTGGAAAACATCTAGTAAATTTTCATCTGCTTTTCGGAGTGTCCATGCTTCAGAGCCATATTTGACCACTGTCATCACTGTAGCTTCCAATATTCTAATCTTGGTTTGTAGGCTTATCTTTCTATTCTTCCAAACTTTTTTTAACTGTGAAAAAACACCCTGAGCTTTAGCTATTCTACTTTTAACATCTTCACTGCTCCCACCATCTTTACTAATAATACTACCAAGGTAACTGAAGCTCCCAACCTGATCAATCTTTTCGTTACCTAAGGTCACCTGTTCAACTTCACTTATTCCTAGCCTTAGTGACTTAGTCTTCTTAACATTAATTTTCAAGCCTATTTTATCACCCTGAACTCGTAAAACCTCTAAAAATTCATTCATTTTGCTCACACTTTCATCTAATATGCTTAAATCATCAGCATAATCTAAGTCCAGGAGCGTTCTTCCTCCCCATTTGATTCCATGGTCTCCAATTGCCTTTCCTGTGCTCCTTAAGACGAAGTCCATAAAAATGATCCATATAAAGGGGGATAGAACACAACCCTGCTTAACTCCTGATTTAATACAAAACCAGTTGCTAACCTCATTTCCTACCTTAACCGCAGCAGTATTATTCTCGTACATAGCGCAAATCACTTTAATGTATTTTTCTGGTATACCATATAACGATAAGACCTTTGTTAACGCTGTTCTATCAACAGAATCGAAAGCTTGCTCATAATCGATAAAACTAAGGACCAAAGGTGTTTGACAACGAAGGGACTTCTCAATTATTAACCTAAGAGTGAAAACATGGTCGACACATCCTCTACCTTTTCTAAAACCGCATTGTTCTTCCCTTAAAACTTTGTCTACAGCATGTCTCAGTCTAAAAAGTATCATATTACTCAGTAATTTGCTACCTACAGAGACCAGACTAATGCCTCGATAATTACGACATTCACTCTTGTCACCTTTCTTATACAGTGGTTTAATTAAGGTTTTCCTAAAATCATTGGGTACTTCCCCTTTTTCAAAAATCATGTTCATAATCTTCAGTAGCTTATTCCTAACCTCAGAGCCACCATATTTAAGGAACTCATTAATCATACTATCAGCACCTGGGGCCTTATTATTTTTTAATCCTTCTAGTACTGTCGCTAATTCTTCCTCACTAAACAAATCTTCCTTCACATCCAAGGTATCACAAACTTTTTCATTTTCATCTATATCTTTTCCTGCAACTGTATCTCGGTTTAGCACATTCTCAAAATGTTCCACCCATCTTTCTTTAACTTTTTCCTTATCACTAATTGTGGCCCCATTTCTCATCGGCTACTCCCTTTCAATTTATTAACATGCCAGTATAATATTTTACTATTATGCCGTCTAGCCGCATCTTCCAGATCCTCAGCAATTTTATCCATCGCCTCCATTTCACATCTCCTTAGTTCATATTTTAATGCTTTCTCCACTTTCTTTACATTCCTTTTGTTTTCATACGACCTATCGCTCAGATAATTCTTATACAAACCCCTTCTACTCTCTATTAAACCTAAAGCTTTTTCACTAATATTCCTAGTTGCTGTCTTAGCACTCTTCCCTAGGACACCATCAGCAACTTCACAAATTGTTTTTCTGAAATTATTCCATCCATCTTCCACATTGTCAAATTTTAAACCCTCAAGTTTAGTACTCAACTGTTCCTGGAATTTTGTCTCAAATTTTCATCCTGAAGTCTACCAACATCATAACTTTCCGGGAGGGAGTTACTCTTCCGAAATTTCAGCTTTAAATTAACCTTAGACACTACTAGATGGTGATCTTTACTTTTAACATCAATAACAGCACTCCTATACACCCTAGTATCTTGTATTGACCCTGCTAGTCTTCTGTTTACAATAACATAATCAATAAGGTTTGCTGTCTTACCATCACGTGAATACCATGTCAACTTATGGGCCATTTTGTGACCGAACACCGTATTGGTTATAACTAGGTTGTTATACCTACAGAATTGCAAAAGCCTATAGCCATTACTGTTTTCTTTTCCTACACCAAAATTACCTAGGCTAGGATACCATCTATCCCTATTTCTACCAACCTGGGCATTAAAATCTCCTAGCAAAAACACCATATTTCTACCTGGTACCCTGTCTATTTGCTCCTGTAACTGTAAGTAAAATTCATCTGAGTCACTAGTATCTCCATCAGTTGGTTCAATGGGGGCATATACTACTATAACTGATACCCTAAACTTTTTAGTCATAAAATGAGCAATTAGTATTCTATTATTAATACCTTCCCAGCCTAAACAAGACTTAGCAGCTTCCTTATTCATCATGAGCCCTACTCCCTGTCTATGTACCCCATCCTTCCTTCCTGAGTAAACAAATTCTATGTCACCTAATTTCATGCTTCCTACCCCTGGGATATGAGTTTCTGAAACTCCTAATAAATCCAGTTCAAACCGTCTGAATTCGTCAGTCAAAATGTCGATGCGATAGCAACTGCTACTACGACAACTTGCAACTGAGACTACTTGCGGCTGTTACTAATTGTGATTATGACCGCGAAAAGGGTCAACTTTGAAATTTTACCATACCATATAGTAAAAAACACGGGTACTGAATAATATTACCCGGGATGGGTACTGAATTCGAACTGAAACCTAACATATTTTGCATGAATACCCACTATAATTTAACCCCCCCCCCCCTAATGTGCAAATATATAGTTCAAATTTGTTTCTAAAGTACCGAAGAAACCGGTTTGTTCTCGAGTTCTACATATCGTAAACTTGAGTTAGTGGCGCATAATAACCAAGTACCATAATTTTTCATGGAGAGAGAGCCAGATTTCCTGGTATTATTTAAAAAAGATCAGAAATTAAATTAAAAAAGAAAGTTTTTTTCAACTGAAACTAACGAGCAACATCAAAACTTAAGACGAACAAAAATTATTACGTATATGAAAGGAGTTGTCCCTTCCACAAGACCTTGTTCTTTAAGCTAAAATTGTCGAATACTGGAAAATTGTCGAATTATAAATCAAAAATTTCGTTTAATTTTATCTAGGAATAGCAGCTGTAATTTAAGTACCCCAGCAGTAAAATTTTATCACGGAAATATTTTTTGGGGTATTTCGAAATAATACTTGAAATGCTGATTTCTATTGCTACCGTGTCTATTCTTTCTTGTGCATTTCACCAGCAATATAGGGGCCCTCAAATATCAGAAAAAGCTGTCTAAGTGCGCATTTAAAAGCTAAATGCAATTTATTGTCAAGTACGAGACATAAAATTGAAACTTTTTTTTATCGGAAATTTAAGAATTTAGAAGTAACGTCAGTAGCCTGTACAGACTGGAGAAGACCAAAAAGTCGGAAAAGGACTATGAAAGCTGAGTTAGCTCAAGCAAAAATGAAAGGAACCACAAGTCAGAAAGTCCTAAGGCAAGTTAGAAGGCAGTGAAAAAAAGTTGGATGCAACTTAAAGAGCCTGGAAGTGGTCTATGGTAATTTTTTTGATTTATACTTTTTAGATTTCATCAGGGCTGTGGAGTCAGATATGAGTTATAACCGACCCCTATTGAACGGGTTTTCAGAATACCGACTCCAGCTCCGACAGTACCAACTTCTACAGTACTAGTGTTACGAATAGCACAAATGGTCATCTTTCTGTTGATTTATGTTCTGCGTACGGTGATTTTTCATGACCCCTTCATTTCATTTAATCTTTTGAGATGTATGTGGCTATAAAAAACTTCCACTTTAGGGAATTCAATATTTTAAAATAGTTTTGCAAGCATCAGCGTAGACTGACCGTCTCAAAGACAAAGGATTCATTAGTTGATTTTCCGTGCCCAGTTTACGTGCCGAGTTTGCGAACCGTGTTGCTCTCAAATGACAAAAAAAAACACAGAAAATCCTTTTACATTTGCGTAATATATATATATATATATATATATATATATATATATATATATATATATATATATATATATATATATATATATATATATATATATATATATATATATATATATATATATATATATATATATCAAGGCTTACGATAAGTAGATGTAAGCATTTGCACTTCGGTGCAAATTCGCAGTTGGACCTGCGCACTTCGGTAACTCTTTATGACATTTGAGTGCCCCGCTAGCAGTGGAGAAATGCAAAAGAAAAAACAGACATGTTAGCCATGAAAATCAAAATGACAAGTTGACAATTCTCAAATTTGATTACCCTCCTCTCTCTCTCTCTCTATTTACCTGCAAACGTTGCAAGATGAAGACCAAGGAAGTTGGAAGATGAAGATGGCACGGTGTGGGCAGTGGGAGGATCTTCTTCTCCTCGTTCTTCTGCTCCTGCATCTTCTTCTTCTCCAGTTCCTAAATCCTGAAAAAGTGATGTTTTTAGAAAGCTTAAGTCACAGCTTCACATACAAATTTTAGGACGGTTCTGGTTTCAGCTAATACAGGTATCATGTTCAGGGAATTCAGAAGTAGAGTTTTCGAATAAGGAGCCATGTCTTTTCTCCAGAAGGAGGCATGAGAGTCTCCAGTGGCTTGAGTGCAGCTTTTGCCTAAATTTGGACGAGTATGACGAAAATAAAATCAAGCAGTAGAATGAACGGAAGCGTTATTACGAAAATGACAAGCAGCTTTTCACCATCTTTGAACACTTTAAGAACGTTATTATTTAACGTCACATGACGAGTTCAATAACTTATATACAAACATGATCTAACTATGGAAGCAAAAACTTCCACAGATCTAACAGATAAGAGATGATGATATAGATGAATAAATAAATCCTAAAACGGGTACAGCTTCAAATGAATATTCACGCCACGGTAAAAACACACGAAAACCGCTACAAGTAGTATTTGTAACAGTCAAACAATCACAGTCGCAATATTAGAAGTGGTCGTAAGTGGTCGCGGTCAAAGTCGCAAATAGTTGCAATTGCAGACGCAAATAGTTATAAATGCAGTCGCAAGTAGACACAGTTCCAAGTGGTCACAGTAGCAGCTAGTCAAGGTGGGAAGTAGTCGTAGCCGACAACATGTTAAAAACACATGTTTTGTATAAAAACACAATACAACTAAAATTAACTGAATTTTGGGCATTTAAAACAGAGTTATTAAATAAAGAAGGTGAGGTAAGGCCACCTGGGCGGACTCGTTTCAAAATATCAAAAAGAGAAGATCCCCCCTTTAACTTCGCCTTAAGGTGATGGTATTTTTGCCAATATAAAATTTCATTTGCAAATATAAAATTTCAATGGACCTTTCAAATAGATAAATAGTGAAACGTAGCTAGTCTAGAATTGACCATTAATTTACCAAGCAAGTAATTTAAGAAAATAACAAATACAAAAAAATCCACATAGCATAAGAAAGGGTGATCAAACACTAAGTACAATCTACAAAAAAAGAAGACTAAAAAATACCCTCAACGAATGATCTTCTTTGTTTTATCACAAAGAACGACAACATGTTTGTTAAAAGACATGAATTACACGCAGTTTTTATTATTTTGCCTGAATATAGGACTGACAAGTGTACAGTTTGACAGCAATTGAGTAGTCATTGACCGTCTTTGCTAATATAAAAATCATAGTAAACGAAACGAACAAAACAAAACTGGAAAACAAAACAAAACTGCGGATTTTCTTGTACAATCAACGTTGAATTTATTTCAAATTTCATCGCAGTCGGCAGGCGAAATGCAGAATTCTGGTTTCTTCTAAACTAAAATCATATCAAACAGAAACTAAAAATTGGAAGCAAAAATTTCACTTGGTCTGTGAGAAAATTTCTCTCAGATCCAGAAAAAAAACAGAATCAAACAGGTCGTGCTAACGAACCGTAAGGAGCGACGCGCCTCAATAATACGAAATCCCGCTTTACCAGCTCGGTTGAGTTGACGATCGGTCGGTTGAATTGAAATCTGATCAATTTGGAGACTGTATTAATCCTTATTAATTCGTAGAAAATGTAGTTTCAAAATTATGCATTTTTGTAGATAGGAGCTTGAAACTTCCATAATAGGGTTCTCTGATACGCTGAATCTGATGGTGTGATTTTCGTTAGAATTCTATGACTTTTAGGGGGTGTTTCCCCCTATTTTCTAAAATGAGGCAAATTTTCTCAGGCTCGTAACTTTTGATGGGTATAACTGATCTTGATGAAACTAATATATTTAAAATCAGCATTAAAATGTGACTCTTTTGATGTAACTATTGGTTTCAATATTTTATATTATTATATATTATACAGTAAGGAGCCGGGTCGCTCCTTACTACAGTTCGTTACCACTAACTGTTTGATATATAAAATTTGCCAAGTTTATTGTTACCCATCAAAAGTTAAAGAGTGAGAAACTTTACCCAATTTTTTAGTAATTTATTGTTTGGATAGTATAATTTAATCCTAAATAGTTTAAGTTAGAAGCTAATTTAACGTAAGTAGTCCCCATGACTACGAGAAAAACAGGCGGAAAAACTTGGGTAAACGCCAAAAGAAAGACCAAGAGAAAAGATTCGTTTATTAAAGAATTGGCACTTTTACTTATTAGCTTCAACTTCGTACATACCAGGTGTTTTAACAAGCATGATTAGTCGCATATGTGTATCAGGTATGTACGACGTAAAGGAGGATGGAGGTGATGAGTCCTCAAGGATTCACCATTTTGCGATTTCTGTCGCATTTTTCAATAAGATATGATTTGTTGTGTCCCCGAAAGTGACTGCCTGTCTCAACCTGAGAAATAAATTTTACCACATGTTTAATAGCAATAATACCATTTTGTGGGATAAAAATTCTAAGCCCCAGTTGTGCTTGAGGGCAACCGTTTGCATTGGAAAAATCTGAATTTCGTATTTCCTTATTTGCGGTCAGAAATTCAAGTTTCATAAACTTTTTTTATCTACTGGCAATTTCTATGTTTTCTAAGGTTATTACTAAGTTTCCTTCGCTAGCATTACTCTAGCATCACACTCACGCAACTATCCCCAAACTTGCAGAATACAAAGGGAAGAGGTTTTATTAGAAAACTAATGCTAGTGAAGGGTCACAACCCCCCCCCCCAAAAAAAAAAAAGAAGTTTGAATGCACTTTTTTGAATTCTCATTGTGAGGAGTGGGGTATTAGGGTCCTCCAGATAAACCTTGAGATTCTTTCTCTCTATAACACAGTTTCAAGTTTGCAAACTACATCTTTTATATTAATAATAATTATGTTAATAAAACCCTCTTCCCTATGGTAATATGGTTGCCTACGGTAAAACAGTTTTCATGGGTGGTATTTACTAAAAAATAGTGCTCCAAACATAAGCAGCACAATCAGTGTTAAATCTCAAAGAGATAAAATTGTACAGAATTTGGTAAAAAAAAACCTTCTGATGTAAAATTTTCTTCATTGCTTCAGGGTCTCCTACACCATCCTTCCTCCTATTATTCGCAACTTTTCTTTAACTTGATTTTCTAATTCGGTGCAAGCAGCACACCTGTCAACATTTGGAACAGCAACTTGTTGGGATTTATTTTTTCTTTCTTGTGACTTCAAATCAAGATGACAAAAATACTTTCTTTTAGGAGATGTCATGGTTCACAAACTTTCTTTTAGGAGATGTCATGGTTTTCTATATAAATATAGAAAGTTCTAAGGCGTCAGCATGCAGTGAATCTTAATTTATTTAATAAATTACATATACAGTCCACATTTATGCAGTAACATCAGTGCTGGATGTTTGTTCATAATATTCCCATTTATCCACTGAATGTTGAGAGGAGAGGGACCCATTATTTTCACTATACATATTAACTTTGGTTTTTGTCTTACATAATAACATCAGTGCTGGAAGTTTGTTAATAATGTGAATTGTCCATACTTATTTTTTTTTTCGTTTTGTATGTTTAGTTGTTGTTTTTGTGTGATTTTTTTCTCTTACTCAATTTTTAATTCTTATTTAATTTTTAATTCTTACTTAATTTTTTTCCCGTTGAGAAAGGCTCCTGGACGTGGGGCCGAAATATTCGATTTTTTTTTAGACTAAAGGGTTGTTTTGTCTTTTTTTTTTCACTGGTTTGTTGAAATCAAATCCTGTTTATCTTGCTTAATTTTTCGTAAATAGAAAAGCAGTATGGTCTAATAAATTATTTTTGACTAAATCTCCAATTAATTTTCTCCTGTAAATAAGTGTGGTTAAATACAGCATTTCCAGTTTTTGCTGAAAAGAGAGCTTGGTACAACTGCTGACAAGTCTTGTTGCTTTCCTTTGCACTTTTTTCATTGAAGCTCCTTTGTTGACTGGAAAGGCTACCATCATGCAACATTCTGGTTTCAGCCTAACTAAAGTTTTTTTAGAGTTTACTAGTAACTTTCTTTGATCTACTGGCTATGGTTCTCTTGATGAGGGTAACAACTTGTTGGCAGAGCTGACAATAGATCGGGTGTTAGAAATGAACCTGAGTTTATCATCAGCAATGATGCCAAGGTCTCATTCTTCTGCAAGTGAAAGAATTCGGCTATTTACATAGTTACCCTGCCTAAAAAAACATGCTGTCTTGGGGTTTGAAGACCCAAAGTAGATGACACTGCGCTAGTCAATATCGAATCCCAGAAGCCAGCTTGAAGTCCATGCCATAAGCATATCAAGGTTGATTTGGAAATTGTTGCTATTGTCAACATCATGGTATAATGTAAAAGAGGAGGGGTTGTGTAAGAAGTTTTTGAGGAATAGATCATACAAGAAAAAGAGAAAAGTAGGATAAGTAGAGAAGGCATTGAAATATTAATTAAGGAGGTGCAAAATGTAGGCAATAGATGAAATTAACAAGGATACAGAAGATACAGCCAGACTGCATAACAGTAAAATAATGAATTATCATGTTAAGAAACACAGTGAAAGTAGTAAGTCTGTCCTTGTCTCAGTTAAAGATAGGAATGGGACCTTAGCTATTGGTAAGCAAAGTGTTAAAGTAATATGGGCTTTAAGTAATTAAAGCAATTTGAATGTTCTAACCAAAAATGTTAGTAAAATGAACAGGGTTCAGGGTGCAATAATAGGTTTGAAAATTATTGTTAAGAAGACTAAGTTGCTTAGACCAGGAATAAGTGAAGGTGAAGAGGTGATGTTGACAAACAAAAAGTGTAATCAAGTAAAAAGCTTCACATATTTCACACTACTTATTAGTAAACAGGGCTGTTCAAAGGGGAGGGGGCAACCAGGGTAATGTGGCCTGAGTGATCCCCCTGGGGGAATATAGTGACTGGGGCTTTTTTTGTTTATGTTTGAATGGGCACTTTAATTAATTTTGACCTTAGCAACGGCAATAGGAAGAACCCTGTTAGTAAGTTTGGTGGTTGTTTTGAAGATGTAGAAAGTAGAAATTCTGGGCGTTTTTTCACGCCTGGAAAAAACTTGGATTAAAAGGAAAATAAGTATGCAACCGACTAGTATAGCAGAACTATTGGCAGTGGTCAAGTATGGTTCTGAAGCTTGAGTACTTTAAGTGGCAGAGGTAGATTTGCTAAATATTTTCCAGAGAAATTGTTTACAGATAGTTTTAGATACTTATTTGACCAACTATATGTCAAACAACAAGCTGTACAAAAAAAAGTAGTTCTATTGCAATTTCTAAGGAATTTCTCATATACATTCAATGTATGTGAGCAGGATATCAAACAGTTCATGGTAATGAACTGCAAGTAAGGGGCAACATGGCTCAATAGTAGTCAAAACTAAAAAAAAAACTAAATTTTATTATCAATAAATACATCAAAAGAACTGGCTAATTGTATAGATTCTAAATACATAACATTCATTAAGCTTATGTTACCCATAAAAGGCTACAAGCCTGACAAAATTGTAAGTACAATAAGCCTGACTTTCGAAAAAGAGGGGAAACACACCCTATAAATCAAAGAATTTTTAAAAAAAATAATACTATCAAATTCAGCATATCAGAGAACTCTACTGTAGAGGTGTCGGGCTCCTATCTGCAAAAATGTTGAATAATTCATTTTGGGTGGATACATGTTAACTTATTGATTTATTCACCAGGGGTGATTGTATCAAACCAATGATCCTAGAACTTCAAAAAAGGGCTCATTTGATTGGAAATTAAAAGTTCTAGTGCTCTTTTTTAACTGACAAAAAAGATTGCACTACAATTACCCCCCCCCCCCTCTCACGCCCCTTTTTTCCAAAATTGTCTAATCATAATTTTGAGATAGCCATTTTGTTCAGCACAGTTGAAAAGACTATGGCTTTGGAGACAAACAAGACCCTTTCCCAAGCCCCTGAAGATAGGTCTTTAAGAAAACGGCACAGGCCCTAAAACTGATCCCTGAGGGGCGCCAAAATTCACTTGTGAAGGGAGAACAGAAATTAACCTTATCATTCAAAATAAGACTGAAAACAAGATAATGCATTACCCCTAATGCTAAAATGAGGCATCTTCAATAAAATAATCTCATGTGGTAAGGAATTGAATGCCTTACGCATATCCAAGAACATAGCAGCCAGAATTAATCCCTAATCATTTAAAATTCAGAAGGGTCATACAGGCATGTTCAGTGGAGTGCTAAATTTGGAAATCAAATTGAAAACCAGGAAGATTTTTTTTGGATTTTAGAAAAGTAAGGAGACGAGAAAGCATGATCTTTTTGAAGATTTTACTAAATAAAGATAAAATTGAAATTGCTTGATAATTTGCTGGACCATTTCTTTGTCCACCTTCAGACAGAGCAATAATCCAAGCATGATTGAGAGCATCTGGAAAACACCACATCTAAATGAAAGATTAACAAGATTTGTTAGAGGCAAAACTATGAGAAGATGGGAGTATTGGGGGCATTTGACCTGCATTACTGAAGGATACCCCCAAAACAATTTATGGTGTTGGACCCAAACCAGTATTCAAATGAGTGGAAGAAGATGCAGCACACTTGGTCGATCCCTGGAGAAAGAGGAAACGAGTCTCCAAACCACTCTAACCGAACTTTGATCTTTGGCACATGATTGCTCAATGATCCTGGATACCAGTGCAGGACAGGGATCAATATACCTTTTTAAATCCATACCAAAGTGCATAAGCTGGCTTAGAGCAGGACAGCAAGTAATTACCCAGGGCTCCAGTATGAATGGAGGTTTTGTGCCATCCTGAGCCCATCTTAATTGCAACATGGTCTTCATCACTTAATGATACTCTTATATCAACAAGAGTCAAAATCCTGCAGAGACAGTCCCAAGCATATTACCTCCAACTCATTATATATCCATACCTACAAATACTATGCTACCACAGGGATACTAGTATGGACCTATAATCTACAGTAGCATATCCAGGACTCTGACAGCTGATCACCAGTTCAATACTTAAACCAAGTACACTTACACAACTAATTTTCTACGCATGACTCTTTGCTTTAAACTGATTCAATTGCAAACAAGCATTACAACAGCAGATTCAGTGTATAGAAATTTACTGCAACTATAAAATTAGGGGTACACACAATTAAAAACAAACACTTGCTGGTCCTTACTTTATCCTTATAATCATTAGCACTGATTTTATGCTTTGTATTTCCTTGTACTTATACTATGGTTTTAGTTCTCAAGTGACAGGGTTTTAAATAAATCACCAAATTCTACAGGGTACATATTTGATGGTAGGATACAACAATTGGTAGTTTGACACCATTTTAAAAGTTAAATCACAGTATTGTAGTAAGGAGCATCCCAGCTCAATAGTGACCAAAACTCTAAAGAATACAATTTTTATACCAATAGTTACATCCAAACAATTGTATAAAGTTTAATGTTACCCATCAAAAGTTACGAGCCTGAGAAAAGTTACCTCATTTTTGAAAATAGGGAGAAACACCTCCTAAAAGTCATAGAATCTTAACAAAAATCCCACCAACCTATTTAACATATCAGAGAACCCTATTGTAGAAGTTCCAAGCTCCTATCTACAAAAATGTGGAATTTTGTATTTTTTTTTGCTACAAGACAGATCACAGATGCATGTTTATTGTTTTTTTTTTCTCTGGGGGTCATTGTATGCGAGAAGCTCAATTTAGCTCAAAGCTCAAGCTAAAATGTTGCGAGAAGCTCATTCTAATAGAAATTAAAGATTCTAGCACTCTTTTTAAGAGACCAAAAATAGGAGGACACCTAAGCCCCCTTCTCACTCATTTTTCCCCAAAGTCACTGGATCAAAATTTTGGGATAGCAATTTTGTTCAGCATAGTCGAAATACCTATTATTTATCTCAAACACACTATTCTGTAAGTGAAGAAGTTATTGCATAGTCTAGTGGCAGCTCTCTTCTGATACAGTTTCCGGCTATGCCCTCTAGTTCTGGCAGAGTGGTCAAATTGAAATAGCCTATTTAATGGAGTTATAATTCAGGAGCTTATGCGTCATAATAATATCACCCCTTTTTACAACTGTAGACAAGAGTGGGGAGTTTCATCCCCTTCAGACAGGATGAGTAGTTTAAGTATTTGCATCCCTTAATTGCTTTTGTAGCCCGTTGCTGAACTGTTTCTAACTTCTACTGGTCACCTTTGTTGAGGGGGCTAGCAACACACATGCCAAACTCCAAATTAGACCTGACCAATGCCTTATATAATTTAGTCATCACCATAGGTGACCTACTAGTGATTGTTCTTTTTATAGTGCCCAGCGTTTGGAGTGCTTTGTCTACAGTTGTCTGTGTGTTTACAGTGAATTTTAGTTCTTTATCGACTATGACCCCCAAGTCTCTCTCTGCTTCAGATGAGATAATAGTGCGTCTTGATCCATCCATTCCTAACATGTGATAAGGGCATTTCTCATTTTTCTTTCCAAAGTGGATTGTTTGACATTTATTTACATTGAATTCAAGCTCCACAAAGTCGCCGAATGGGAAAGTACCCACAGGTCACTCTGCATAGAGGCTCTCTTCATGTGTATCGACAGTCCAATGAGTTTGGAGTCATCAGCATAAAGACTTATTTTATTTTTGACTGTGGTTGGTGCATCATTAATATAAATGTTGAATAAAGTTGGTCCCAAGATAGTTCCCTGGGGCACTTTACTTAATACTTCCACCTCTTCTGAAAAAAATACTTGTCCATTTTTTTCAAATATTTTCACCCTTTGCTTTCTCCTTGAAAGAAACTGGAACACCCACTCTATGATTTCATAATGTATTCCAATTGCAAATAACTTGGTCCTTAGTCAATGGTGACATACTTCATTGAAGGCTTTTGCAAAATCCAATAGAACCAAGTCAACAGGGATTGCTTGATCTAGATGCTCAGTAACATAATCATACGCATCAATCAAATTAGTTTCAACTGAGTGTTCATGTCTAAAGCCCTGCTGACTATCATTGAGCAGCTCATTGGTGGTCAGGTGTTTGACAATGTGAGTATTCACAATTCCTTCTAAGATTTTACCAGCTACAGATTTAAGAATAATGGGTCAATAATTGGAAACACTGTTGCAGCTACCCCCTTTGTGTACAGGTGTAATTCTAGAATTCCGCCAGTCTTGAGGAATCTGCTTAGTTTCAAGAGACTTCTGAAGCATGTTCGTAAGGGGAAGGGTTATTTCTGCATGAGCTTCTTTCAATACTCATGGGTGAGCTTCATCAGGACCAACTGATTTGTTAGGATTAAGCAGTTTCAGCCACCTCTCCACATCAGAGGCAACCACAGTTTTCTTTTGCATAGGTTCCTCAATAGAATATTCTGGTGCTTCTGGTAAGGGGGCATTGTCTGGAGGCGTGAACACAGACTTAAATTGTCTACTCAATTCAGCTGCTATATCATTTGGGGTACTAACTATATTGCCATTCACAAGTAGTTCTGTAACTGAGTGTCTCCCTGGATTCCAAGCTGAAGCATACTTCCAAAATCTCTTAGGATTAGATTTTGAGTCCAATGCCAATCAATCTTCATTTTCTGTCATAAGTTTTCTAGTGAGATACCTAACTTTGTTCCAGGTTTGTTTAAATTTCTCATAGTTTTCATGGGAGGGGTTACTTTTATATTTGCTCCAATACTTCTTATTATGTACAGCTTGCTTGACATCACAAGTGATAAATTTTAGGGTTTTGGGTCTTCTTTTCTAGGAAATTACAGCATGTTTTTCTATTGCTTTAATTAGAACCTTTTTCATTTCAAGCCAAGCCTTCTTCATATTCTTATCATCAATGAATGACCAATCCTGGTGGGCCAACTCATGTCTGACCTGGTTGTAACTTGTGTGCACATGCTTAATCCAATTATCCTTTTGTGGGTACAACCTAAGCCTACAAGTTATTGCAACATCATCACTCGCTCCAAATGGTGGTTCTGAGTCAACACTAATGAGCATCTCATGGTCATTAATAAACAAAAGGTCTATTAGGGCTGGGTTGTGTCCACTTCTATACCTGGTCAGAAAATCAATTGCTTGGTATAGCAAATGTTCATGAAGGCACTCCAGAAGTGGGCAATTTTAGTGTTCAACCCCTTCTGCAACAGCAAACCCATCAATCCAGTGTAGTTCAGGTAAATTAAAATCTCCAACAATAAGAAAATTCTTATAATATTACTTCATGACATTATTAATAGAATATACAATTGCTAGAAGGGAACTTGTCTGACCAGGGAGCTGGGACTTCTATAAAATCAGCCTATGACTACAGCAAGACTTCACTGCAGAATTGTTATCCATATTTTCTCAACCCAAGGTTTGTAATCTGAATTTACTGTAAGAGCTCTTACCTGGAGCAGAGATATGACATACACTGCTATCCCTCTACCATTTGGCTTTGACAGTTTGGTGAGTAGCTCAAATTTAGGCACTTGAATTTTCGGTATCAGTAAGAGCAAATGCAGTATGTTTAGGTTTCACCTCAGTGAAGGCAAAAACACTTACTTCATACCTTGTTGACTTATAAAATGGAGTTATAATAAATGATAAGTTATGAAGCTGAAAACAATTTTGTTGTACATCAATTAAGAAGAAGATCTATTTTGCAAGGTTTCACTTTTATAACAAACATTTTTATAGGTCATGAAAGGTCAGGGACCTCTAGACGGAGAAGGAGTGGAGGAAGTTGCTTAAAATACTGGTAAAATTCTAGTTAATTGACTTCTTGCTATCTTGGAAAGGGTTTAGGGTTTAGTTTTTTTTATCTTGTGCTGAGGATGCCTAGCTTAGTTACCAGCAAAATATCTATGTTCTTTTAGTATTCCATCTCTTTTCTCTCTACTGGATGCAGTCTCATTAAAGTTTGCTTTTTGGGGGTAAAATTCTAGTTAATTGACTTATTGCTTTCTCAAAAACATTTTAGGTTAAGAAAATGAAACTTTCAGGGATTAACCTACAGACTAAAGTAGGTCCCAGGAAGGTATTTTGAAGCAACTACCCCTGCTCCTTCTCCCTCTAGGGGGCCCTGACCTTTGATGAGCTTTATAAATATATGTGTAATAAAAGTGAACCTTGCAAATTATATCTTCTGATTAATTGAAGTACAACAAAATTGTTTTCAGCTTCACAACTTTGCTCAATTCCATTTTATATGATTTTAAAGATATACAAATACATTTCCTAGATTTTGAAAAAAAACATTGATATGGCTCAAAATTCTACTCAAATAACAGGAATTGTATTTTCAGAACTAAAGGCAGAGAAAAAGCAAATAGTAACTGAAAATTAAGGTAAAATGTTGTTTTGTCAAAATTTCAATAGGTATAGACCAGTCATGGATGTGCACCATTTGACAAATGGAAAATTTGACAATGGAATTTGCCTATATGACAGGTCAGGACACAACCCTTTGACAAATGGAAAAAAATAGCATGTAAGCCTATATAAAAAGGTACTATCCAATCTCTCTATAAATACAAATATTTTGCCATCTAGTTGGATAATTTGGGAATCTCTATAGCAATATTCAAATTTGTCAAATAGTTCACAAGAAAATTTGCCTCAGAAAACTGTTCCTTTTCCAACTAGTTGACATGTAATTTCTCCCCAGCAACACTTTCTTGCTAGCTAGAGACAAACATTGCCACAAAAATACTTTTATTAACCATCTAGTTGGCAAGTAACTTTTCCCCAGAAAATTTTTTTTAACCACCTAGCTGATGAAAAACTTTGCCCCCAAAAAATATTTGCTTTTCCAAATAGCTGGAAAAAGTTGTTGCCCCAGACACAATTCTGTTAACCATCTAGTTTGCAAACAACAATGCCACAGAAACTCTTCTGTTAACCATCTAGTTGGCAAGTTATTTACCTGGTCCCAAAAGTGAAATTGAATTTTTCAAAGCTTGGAGGTTTATTCCTCCCATCTGTTTAAAGAAAACAGGTGCATAATTGAAGTTTTGATCTTTTCTATCTTGCATTTTATTAGCATAAATGCTATTTGTTCCTTTATTCATTTGTCTTGTTTCTTTTCTGTATGTAAGAATGTTTTTGTCCCAGTTTTGATACTCTTTTTTTACAAATGATCTATACTAGAAGCTCATTTTCAAGATTTTGACCTGCTTCAGGATCCCCAGTTCCAAAGGTATGATTAAATTTCTAGAAACTATGAGGCTTACTCCTTTAAAAATTGTAATTGAAGCTTTTTCATTACTATCTAACCTTTAGTGGGTCTAAAGGAAGGTTTTTTTGGTGAATTTAATGTTAAATGTCTAGATCATCTTTTTTTTTATAGATAAATAGTGGTAAAATGTGTAAGATTGTCAAAGTTTTTAGTAACCACAATGTATTATGGCCATTGCTAAGTGCAGTTTTAAAATCTAGGGGGGTGTTTTGTTGCTTTGATGGATGTCCCAAAGTGGATGTATTCCAATGAAAAAACCCTAAAGTATTTTTCAAATTCTAGGGGAATTCCCTCTTGATTGATACCACTGTTGAACCCTAGATCCATCCATAAAAAAATAATTTAGCAAGCTCAACAATTTTTCAAGATAGAGAAAAGACCATCATTAAAAATTTTAACAAACCTAATTTAAAATTCTAGCGTTAATAATCAGCTATAATTTTTGCTATAGGCCTATAATCCCTGTAACAATAATAAAATTTGTCAACTAGTTGACAAGAAAAATTTGCCCAAGAAAACTATTCACTTTCCAACTAGTTGGCAAGTAATTTCTCCCAGGCAACACTTTTACTTTCCAACTTGCTAGAAACAAACATTGCATAGAAACACTTCCATTAACCATCTAGTTGGCAAGTAACTTTTCCCCAGAAAATTATTATTACCAAGCTAGCTGATGAAAAACTTTGCCCCAAAAAAATATTTGCTTTTCCAACTAGCTGGAAAAAGTTGTTGCCCCGGAAACAATTCTGTTAACCATATAGTTTGCAAACAACAATGCCACAGGAAACTCTTATGTTAACCATCTAGTTTGCAAGTTACTTACCTGGTCTTAAAAGTGGGATTGAATTTTTCAAAGCTTGGAGGTTTATTCCTCCCATCTGTTTAAAGAAAACAGGTGTATAATTGAAGTTTTGATCTTTTCTATCTTGCATTTTATTAGCATAAATGCTATTTGTTCCTTTATTCATCTATCTTGTTTCTTTTCTGTATGTAAGAATGTTTTTTTCTCAGTTTTGATACTCTTTTTTTTTACAAATGACCTATACTAGAAGCTCATTTTCAAGATTTTGACCTGCTTCAGGATCCCTGGTTCCAAAGGTATGGTTAAATTTCTAGAAACTATGAGGCTTACTCCTTTAAAAATTGTAATTGAAGCTTTTGCATTACTATCTAACCTTTAGTGGGTCTAAAGAAAGGATTTTTTTGGGTGAATTTAATGTTACAATGTCTAAATCATCTTTTCCTACCAATTAATAGTGGTAAAATGTGTAAGATTGTCAAAGTTTTTAGTAACCTCAATATATTATACCCATTGCTAAGTGCAGTTTTAAAATCTATGAGGGTGTTTTTGTTTCTTTGATAGATGTCCCAAAATAGGTATATATTCCAATGAAAAAACCCTACAGTATTTTTCAAATTCTAGGGGAATTCCCTCTCAATTGATGCCATTGTTGAACCCTAGATCCATCCTTAAAAAAATAATTTAGCAAGCTCAACAATTTTTTAAGATAGAGAAAAGACCATCAATTAAAATTTTAACAAGCCTAGTTTAAAGTTCAAGCCTTATTAATCAGCTTTGCTATAGGCCTATAATCCCTGTAACAATAATCAAATTTGTCAACTAGTTGACAAGAAAAATTTGCCCCAGAAAACTATTCACTTTCCAACTAGTTGGCAAGTAATTTCTCAGGAAGAAAATGTCTTTCTGTGGCACAGTTTTTTATCAGCTAACTGGTTGATAAAAAAATTTCTGGGGAAAGTTGCTTGCCAACTAGATGGTTAATAGAAGTGTTTCTGTGGCAATGTTTGTTTCAAGCTAGTTGGAAAGAAAGTGTTGCTGGGGAGAAATTACTTGTCAACTAGTTGGAAAAGGAATGGTTTTCTGGGGCAAATTTCCTTGTGAACTAGTTGACAAATTTAAATATTACTATGGAGATTGTCAAATTATCCAACAAGATGGCAAAAATATTTTTATTTACAGAGAGATTGGATAGTACCTTTTTATGTAGGCTTACATGCTATTTTTTTCCATTTGTAAAAGGGTGGTGTCCTGACTTGTCATGTAAACAAATTTCAGGGCCCTCTTAAGGGAGAGGAAGTGGAGATGGGTATTTTAAAATACCTTCCTGGGACATACTTTAGTCTTTAGTCCCATCCCTGAAAGTTTCAATTTCCTAGCTTAAACCCTTTCCGAGATAGCAAGAAGTCAATTAACTAGAATTTTACCTTTTTTTTGTTTTATCCCTCTTTGTTGTTAATGGGATCGAGTAAGCAGGCCTACTCTGTTAATGTTGGCCTATAGGCTAACAATAGACACCAGAGGCCTGCAGCTTTGTTAGACTAGTTTTCCATTAGGCCTAGAACAGTTTGGGGGCAATACATTTATAGAAGATAAAAAGAGCTACATGCTTACCATTTTTTATAGACCAGATTTTAGCCAGCCATTCGGCTGGCAAAATGGGCAGCCAAATGGCTTTACCCTCTGCTCAAAATTATAAGAAAAGCTCCTGGATGCCTTGATGATGGTGACAAAATACATCCGACCAGAAGCAGGGTTGCCAAAACTTGTTGGGACTAAAGTGTCAGATTCAGCAAAAAAGGGACACTTTTAGAGTCGCCTTAGAAAATTAGCCAATATATTTTAAAAGTTGACGAAAAAAGCTTTAAACGGTTTTCTCGCAACTCCAAGGCCAGATTTACGTTCTTCTTTAACATGTAAAAGCAAAGCGGTTCTTCAAATAAGTAAAATCCCATGCAAAACCTCAAATCGCCTAATACGCAAAGAAGAAAAAGAATTCCGTACAATTTCTCGGGTTCTCTCGAACCTTTGGTTGTACTAGTTATTCCTCTTCCGTAAACTCAGTAAAGCCCTGTTTTTATTATGGTGTTTTCCGGCACCAGAACAGGCTTTGTCGCTTTTTGAACGACAGTTTTCATTTTCGTCATTTTTGGCAAAAAATTCGTAAGGGCAGTCCTATTTCATGAACTGCAGGAGAATTACCGCAACAAGAAACAAAGAGAAAAGTGTGGAACAAGGAAGATCGTCTCAACAGAAGCTGGATTCTAGAGGAGACGTTAATAATAAACAACAACAACTGCAAAAGATTCTGAAACAGTTGGAGTACAACTAAGATGAATGACAAAATGTGTTGTTTAGTTTTTACGTTTTCAGCCAAAATGTCTACTCTGTACGGCGAGAAAACGAAAACAGCAATAAAACCTGTCTTCACTATGAGTCGCCCCAGCCGTCTCGGTCGGAAAACGCCATAATGAACACAGAGCTTAAAAGATTTGCACAAGCAGACCACAGATACAATGTCTGTCGCTGCCTACACGGCTTAATTGCCCTTGCTCCCTTTTTTCCTTCAGTAGCATATCAGATCTTCTGCAAAAGTTTGTCGACCATTTCCCGCAGACTGATATCGAAAAGCGAGTGAAAGGCGCTTGGCTTGAAACGTGCTTCACATCCTTTTCACCGGGCTTTCGCCAGCGGGTTAGGTAAGGCTGCTCTCGCAAAAATACACAACCACATTGTTATTTTATCCAAACATTAATTTATTCATGAGATCAACTAACTATAAGATCAAACTTGATAAGGAGCGAAATAATGACAAGACAAATATCACTTGTTCTGTATAAAGCTAATTTATTCTTCAAAAAAACAAAAAAATGTCAAATTCTTTGCAAATAGTGACAAGACAAAAATCACTTGTGCTCAATCAAATGTTGAAATAAAAAAGAAAAAGCACAGAAAACCAAAGAGAAAAGCTTTTTGGTGTCAAGAATAGCTTTGATTTTTCTAGGAAAATCCGTTTTTCTCTGCCCAATCTCCTTCTTCTAAAAAGAGTTCGACGGCGTCTGTAAGAGACAATAAAAAGGCTTATGTAATCGCAATCCTGTTCACCAAAAGCAGAATGGTGCAAAGCAAATGTCTAAGTAAATCCGAAATAGTTTGCGCTAGACCTTTACCATCTTCTCGGCTCAAGATGGATTGAACCGAAAAACCTAGACAGCATGAAAAGACCTTTATAAGGGAAAGACTGTGCTGGATTTCACAGACGCTGCATTCCATGTTATGAAGGCTTACAAAAAGGGAGCAGATACAGAATGAATCGGATTCCAATTCAGAAGCTGTATACAGAGGTCCAGCCACACCCTGGGTTCAGAAAAGGCCAAGTTCAAGTTCAAGTTCAAGTTCATTTATTTATAAATCGCACATACATGTATATATAAATGACATAGGCCCATGGGGAGACAAGCTCGAAAAACTAGGCCTAGACAAAGATAAAATAATAACACACTACAATACAAAGATAAACATGACGGCAAAGATACAATAGCACAACAATAATATGAAAGTAGCAGCTAGCCCAGGATCATTCAATACTATTGAAAAAATTAAAAATGTCCATATTATTAAATATAAATTAATACTGGAAGATAGCTGAGAGGCCCATAATCACCCAGAGCAACGAATCATACAAAAACTTTGCCTTACTAAAAAGATACTTAATTAAAAATAATCCTGAACTAAATGAAATTTAAGTTTCCTTTTTATTAAATGGATAGAGGAAAAATTATCAATAAGAGTCTTGTGAGCATCCCAGCACCGAGCTATTGACACAAACGGAGCGAATTTAGATCTCTCAGTATTATACTTGTCAATGTAGATACCCTTTTTTTGTCGAGTGTTATAATTATGTAAATCTTGTGATTGGGAGAACAAACTTTGATGGAGGTAATATGGCGGTAATTTCTTAATGTCATAATTGATTTTGAAAAGAATTGCTCCAAAAGCAAATTGTTGAGAGACAGGAAGTATATCTAGATAAGTATATAAAGATGCAGTAGAAGACTTATTTGGAAGTTCAATAGGTGATGTAATAAACAGTTTAAGGATTCTTAGGGCTTTATTTTGTAAAATCTGTATTGGTTTAATATGGCTTTTAAATGTAGATAAATATACTAGAGAACAATAATTAATATTAATCTGAATCAGAGCAAAATAAATACTTCGTAAAGCAGAGTAGGGCAAACAAAGCTTCAACCTTCGCATTAAACCAACATACCTTGAAATCTTTAATCGTAGATTTTGAATGTGTGTTTTAAAAGATAAGCTTTCGTCAATCACAAGTCCAAGGTACTTTATCATTTTCACACGAGATATTGATAATAGATACTTTGAAGAAGTAACTCGGGTAATACGAGGGCAGATATTTGACTTACTGCCGTAAATTATGAAATTAGTTTTTGATACATTCAAAGCAATAAAATTTGAAGAACACCAATCAAGAACATTAGAAAATGCAGCATTCAGTTTTGCCTCCAGCTCCTCGTCATTCTTTTCAGAAATTGAAACTGCCGTATCATCAGCAAAATGTGTGTTGAGACACGGGGATGTAAAAGCGCGGTGAAAATCATTTATATAAATTAAAAAAAGGAGAGGACCTAGGACAGAGCCCTGAGGTACCCCAACCTTCGAAGACTGAGGTACAGGTGAAGAGAGGAAATTGCCTCCATCTAATCGTTGCTTTCTCTTATCAAGATAAGATTTAACTAGATCCAACGCCGGTCCACGCACACCACAATTATCCAATTTACTAAAAAGAATACAATGGGATATTGTATCGAATGCTTTTTTAAAATCTAAATATATTGTTGCTGGAATTTCACCTCTATCTAAGCATTCATGAATATATTGGATGAGAGCAACGACAGCATGTTCAGTGTTGTGTCCAGACCGGAAACCAAACTGGGAATTTGTGAAGAAATTAGACGATTTAAGAAAGTCATAAAACCTCTTATAAATTGCCTTCTCAAGTATTTTAGAAAATGCTGACAGAATAGAAATAGGGCGGTAATTTGATGGATTTTCAGGAGAGTCACCTTTGTGAAGCGGAACTATCCGCGCTTCTTTAAAAGCAGATGGGAAAACTCCAGTTTTAAATGAAAGATTAATTATATGCTGTAATGGTAATATTATTTCAGACAGTATTTCTTTAACAATTTTAGAACTAGACCCGTCAATTCCCGCTGAATTACCTGGATTTAGATCACATACTATTTTTGTTATTTCAGAATGAGAAATAGGCCCGAGAAAAAGTGAATTACTTTGAGGAGATGGAAGGTATGAAGAAAAATGTTTATTACTACGTGAATCAAACTGGTTCATTACTGATAAAACAATTTTCTCTCCTATTTTAGCAAAATAAGTATTCAAAATATCAGCCACTTTCTCCGATTTATTAGTAGTCGAACCATCTTCTAAACTAATAACTTCAGGAAAATTCGACTTACTTTCTTTTTTTATAAAATAATTAATTAAAGACCACGTTTTGCGAGGAGAATTTTGAGCTTCTTCGAAGGACTTTTTATAATACAATTGTTTTGACAAACGTATCATTGTGGTTAATTTATTTTTGAAAATTCTAAAATTTTTAATATTATAATCAGTTGGATTCTTTAACTGCTTTTTAAATAACTGATTTTTTTTCTTAACTGATATCAAAATTCCAGACGTTATCCATGGCCTTATAGGAAATTTTTCTCTGCAAATTTTAATCGTAACAAATGGGCAACTAGAATCAAGGCAGCAATTGAAATTTCTTAGAAAATTATCAGTTGCCATATCTGAATCCTCCGTGGATATTACCTCCTGCCAATCCAATAGTCCAAGGCTTTCATTCAGGTGCTTTAATGTTATTTTATTTATTAACCGTCCTTGACGTTCCTTACTTACCTGTGGTATTTTATAAGTAAGAGCTAAATCTGAAACCAGCAGGAAATGATCCGATATATCACTTAAAACAGCAAAATTTGCTTGAATAGGTAAAGATGTAAAAATATTATCAATGAGAGAAGCAGAACTAGGTGAAATTCTTGTAGGTATCAGGCAAGTAGGAAGCAGACACGCAGAAAAGCAAGAAGACAATAACTCAACAGAGGATTCATTTGAAGCTTCTAGAAGGTCAATATTGAAATCTCCGGAAAGGATTACATCTTTATTTTGAAAATGGGGTTGATGCAAAAAATCATGGAGTTTAGAGAGGAAAGATTTGACTGGAGAAGAAGGCGGTCGGTATACTACGCAAAAAAAACATCTTTTTTTCCAAGACTAATTTCAGTCACCATTACTTCAAAAAGCATTTCCTCATGAGAACCTTCCAGATTTGCAATGCGTCGAAAAGAGATACCTTCTTTAACTAGTACTGCTAAACCACCCTGGCGCCTAGTCAATCGGTTTTTAAAAATAAATTGATATCCAGGAAAAACAACCTGAGGAGTCAGGTCTGTAAGAAAAGTCTCACAGAATCCAACGACATGACAAGATAGTTTATGAACTACATCGACAAGATCATCCTGTGAACTAAAAAAACCCCCTACAATTTAAAAATCCTGTTCTCACAACACCGGTACTGGGAAGATCAGAAACTTCGGAAGGTAATTTATATTTACAATTTGGAAAGTTAATTAGCCCACCGTCATTTATCTTATTTCCTGAAAATTTATCATGGCTCTGGAATATGGAAAAATCAAAAGGGTTTGACTCAAGGTATATCAGCCTATCCCCAATACAATTATAATCCAATGTACAAAATCAGAATTATGATCCGAACTAGCAGAAACTTTCGCAAAATGCATACCGTCTGAGTCTTAAAGTAGCAAAAACAACTGAACCAGTGAGAACTCGAAAATAATGAAAGAAAAAGAAACTGCTTGAAAATAAATAGAAACAGGAGATAGAAATGGAACTTATTCATTGTAAGATGAAATGCGGACACTGAAAAATTATTGCACTCAATTACTTCATATAAATAGAAACACACACAAAAAAAGAAAGAAAAAGACATAAAATAAACATATAATAAGCTACAGAGGGACGAAAAATGGAACGTTTTTTCCCTACAGAGGAAAAAAAAAAATGCAATCGTATGAACAGAGAAACATTACATACTGTAAAATAATAAAAGTAATCTCACCAAATGAAATGTCATTATTAATCACCGTAACTAGTCAATCCTAATCCACTGTGAAGACGGAGACTTTTTACATTCTAGCGATAATTTGCTCCCTTTTTGTTTAATACGTGTAAGATGAACCGAACCTGAATCACGCATCTCCTTTCCCTTAGACAATAGCTCATTCCGTAGAAAATTTAGCTTTGGTGGGAGATCACTGCAAATGCGAATTCCACTACCCTTCAACTTATTTACCTCACTGAGAATCGACTGAATGCTACGATCCGTGTCTAGCGATATAAAAACAGGGGCCGGTCGAACACTAGTTTTCCTACTAGTAATGTTTGAACTGCTATTTCTCTTAAGGCGATAACACTTTGTAAGAGAAATGTCCTCGGTAACTTGCAATTTGTCAGAAAGAAGAGACAATACGTTGCTAGTCACTGATTGATTATGCTTTTCAGCAGGCAGACCAAGTTTTTCAAGAAAGAAAGGAGAAAATTTCAAGAATGTGAGAGTACGAAGGGAAACTTTAATGCAGAATTCCTGTACAAGAAATCTGTTTAAAGCTTCAGCTTTCATTTTTGAAAAAATAAAAATCAATTTTTACTGGTTAACCATTTTGGAGAAAAAAACTTCGGCTACTGCAATCTAATTTCAGTTATTTGGTTTTCTGATTGATCAGTCAAATAAGTCAGGTTCAGATTCATTCTCTATTTGCTCATCCTAATCGCCAGCCTTGCAGTACCACCTCGAAAAGTTGTTAAGTGATATAGGCGGAATCTGCCACGGATCCACCGACACAGCGCTATGAACAACCATCTACTTTACATGGATGAGGGAATCCACATGTTTTCACTTACAACCGATTTCACAACTTAGTTTTAATGTTTGTTGGTTGAGAAAACTGTCTTTCGGCACCAGCACTTGAGTGAGGTAACGCGCATAAGTTCAGCAAAAAGTTTGATAGTTCAAAGAATTTGAGAGTGCCGTCGGGATTCTTCACATCTAACAAGAGCTTCCAAAAATAAAATGGTGAGGACACTAGCTCTTCACCACCAAACTTCAGGATCATTTCTTCTTTGAAATCTGGCAGGCTCAGCCACTGGTTTTCGAGAGTGTCTCTAGCAGACTATCTCGCTCTGGCTTTTCCCCAGGAGTTTGCTAAATCTGCTGGTCAAAGGATTAATCGTTTCAAAAGTTCCATTCACGGTAACTTTCGGGGCTAGGTACTCGAGAGTTTGTAACGTCTTACCTTTATGATTGACCCGCTTTCTCATCTGCTTCACCAGTTCAATGTAGAATCCCAAGCACGTAAGCCTAAACTGTTCAACAGCTTCCCCTGATGTTCCTTGTTTATTCAGAAAAGCTTCTGTATTTGGACCACACAACACATCTTTGTAGTTTCGGGGCTCAAGAGGCAACCCAAAAGCATCACTTCTGTTCAGGATTTCTAGTTTCATGAAGCTCTTGATGGCTTTCAATATCGATCTGAAGCTTGTTATCAAAGTGTGGATCATTGTTTCCCCAGACTGGAACTGTACATTCAAGGTATTTATCTTACCAAGCAAAATGGCGGATCATCAGACATTGGCTGTCAATGGACACTCAGTTTATCACCAAAGGCTGTTTATACAGTGCAGAGTGATGTTTCCAGTTCACAAAAATTTGTTAAGATAGTCCATAAGGTTAGATATGAAATTATGTACCTTGAGGGTAGATTTAAACAATGGCACAAGAGTCAGAACTTGTCATAACCATTGTCAGAAAGACGAGAAAAACCAATCTTTCATTAGGTCAGCAATAACCACGAAAAAAAAAATACTGTTGTTATGTCAGATTTTACAGCCGAACTAGCAGGCCTTCCTCAGCAAAATAGAAACCTCACTTTCTCACATCTTCATGGCAATGGTATAAAGAGGTCAATGCAGAGTCCTTTCACATTTGAAGTTCTTATGTTTAGGGATGTCAGAGAATCACAACTGAGACACTGAGTGGTTACACAACTAATTCAATCTGAAAAACTGTCCTAACTGAAATAACTGTGTAAACATTATGTTAAAAAAAAGGGTGACCACATCTTGGTTAACTACTAAGTTTGTAGGTATAGAATCTACAATACTCATAGAATGAAAATCTGGCCTATACCCTCATGTAGAGATGCATCAAACTGGGAAATGAGGAAAAAACCCAAGTTGGTCAAGTTAGCATTGCCTTCGGCCAACCTGTTTGTTTACAGATCTGTGGCGACTTTAGACGCTTCATAACTTGTTTTGTGGGCATAATCTTGGAAACCTTTGTTGGTTTCAATAATAATCTTCTGTTTCTTCTTTAAACAGTACACCAGGCTACAGCATGTAAAGCGAAACATTTTTAACTGCCTTTCTTGCATCCTTTCATCACTTTTGGCAAAAAGCACATTTCGTCAGTTAGCACTTGGTGCACTGGATGTGATGTTCAGTCTAGGACAGTGTTACATGTTCTTGACAGTTACCAGAGAATTTTCTAGTGGGTTAAACTGTACCCATATGGGACAGGGTTCACCCTCTCAAATGCATGTGAACCTAAACTGCATATTTACTAAAAGCCTAATGTCTTAATTCAGGAAATCAACTGAGGTTCACCCTCGTCCAAAAAATGATCAAGCAGCAGCAAATCCGATCAGGATCAGATAGTTTGCTACTAACTATTATCCAGGCCGCACCTCTGCATACTCCTGTAGACTACAAGTCATAAAACACCTTAAGCTTATACTTACCAGCAGTTATACGCTTGCTTCATTTCTTTATCATAAAAACTTTTCTAAACTGTCGTGAGCAAGTCACATGTTCCACCACGTTTGAATTTCGTGCTTTTGAAAAGGAAAGTAGCCCGGATACGAAAAATAAAATCCCTAAGACGAAAACGAACCTGAAAAGCACAAAACACAAATTAAAAGCAGTTGCAGTTAAGAAAAAACTGAAAATAAATACATGTGGTGTTGATTTTGAAAAAATGCCAAAGTGGCCTTTTTTTGAAAAGTGGCCTTTTTTCACCCAATAGTGGCACGGTGCCACCAAGAGTGAAAGTGTAAAAAAAGCACTAAAAGTGTCCTTTTGGCAACCCTGACCAAAACTGCAACATTTTCGGTCAATAGAAAAGTCCCCTGAGTGTCCATTTATGTCACACTTAAACCCTGTCTTAATTGAAGTATCGGCTTGTCTTAATTGGGAGATAGGGTTAATAAGTAATATTACCCCTACTTGAATTAAGTAATAAGAATTGCCAATTCATTCACATCAGTAAAATGAATCCTTGTTGCTTTTGTTTTTTTTTATCAAACCATCCAATCTTCCCTGTTAAGAGCGCACGAGATATTCGATTTACTATTAACAGTGAATCAAATTTAAGTACCCCTGGTAAGAAGTCTGTGCCTACATAGATATAAACTTTAGCTTAAACTTTAGACTAGATTTTCTAATACTCCAAATACTTGTATAAAGAAGAAATAGAGTTAAGCCCCCTCCAAAGTTTAAAACACCACCTTTTCCATGAAAAACTTATATGCCGTCGCGATATAACCGACTGCCTAAAAATTTTGATTATGTGGGTTTTGAGAATTGATGGGCTAGGAAGGGGGGAGGGGCTTGTTGCTTTACAATTACTTTTGACCATCGAATGTTCGAATAAGCTAGCACTAGCCCTTTCAATTTCAAGTCAAATGAGCTAGCTTAGAAATGTTTACGACAACAAATGACCAGGTAAAAATAAATATCCATCAAATATATTTCAAAAAAATAAAAGGCTAGAGGGGCATTATCTGCCCTTCAATCACTTTGAATCTTAAAAAGGGTAGTAGAACTTCCGATTAATAATGTAATATCATCCCTCTGAAGTTTAAATGACCACCCTTTCTCTAAGACTTTATATGCCCCCATGACATAACTTACAACCCTTGCCCTGAGGGTTGTGGGGGAGGGTATTATCCTCACAAAACACACACTTTTGATTTTCAACAATTTGAGCTCTTTTTGAAGTTTCTACGACAACAAATTCATCTCAAGTTCAACTCATGCATTTCGAAAAAAAAACAAGGTGGCAGGATATCCACCCTCTGTTCACACTGAATCACAAAAAGGGCACTAGAGCTTCTGAAAAGCGCAAAGTCTTTTCCTGAAAAAGCCTCATTGAAATTATGGCTCAAATAAGATTTTTTTATGCAAAATTGTTATTTTCTTTTTTGCTCTGGATAGCTTCGTTTTTTTTCCGTGTCTTTTATTTTCCCGTATTGTCAAATAGAGACGGTTTAGAAACATACTTATCTGTGCGATATTTATACATATTATTTCTCCTTATTTTAGTTCCAGCAATTTCAATTTAAGAAACTCATTTATCAGCAGCATGAGAAAATATAAGAAAACGTGGTAGTTTACAGCCAGTTGAAAAACAGAATAAAATTTCAAAAACAAAGGCAATCTTCACGTTCAGCCGTGTCTTCAATAAAGTTTTCAGGCAAAGTTGGTGTAATTTTTTAATTTTTCAGGGCAACTACAATGAAAAGGCCTTAGCTAATTATAGTGTTTGAAATGGAAAAATTATAAAGCTAATAGATTGGTATTATGTGAATTTTTTTTTGTAATTGGGGGACCACTGTTAGTTGATGGGTTGAAAATTGAAATTTAGATTTAATCAAATTTTGAGTGAGGTTATATTTGTTTTTTCACGTCTACTGGACTGCCCTTCTAAACAGCCTTTTGTCAGGCACTTGACAAGATCAGAGTAGGATTATATTGTAATGTATACTGTAAATACTTAGTTCAGAAAAAAAAAGTTCAAATATGGTAAAAATCCCAAAACTAAACGAGAGAGGTCAAATCCAAACCTTTTCTATTTAAAGAACAAATATACATGGTTAGCAAGTTATTTTATGTGTGACCCGTTTCTCATGAGCTTTGTGATTAATACCATCCTAGAAAGCAAATTAATTTGACTCTTCGACAATTTTAGAATAAATGGATATCTTAGAATTTTGATCAAACGTCTCCAAAGGTTAAAACGGTGGAGATAGAACAAAAGGGCTGGTCGGCCTCCAATCACTTCCAACTCATTAAATTTCTCATTTCAAACTTAATGATATCTCCAGAGTTTCTTTGATTAGATACCGCTTATTTGATTAAAACCTTTTTTTCAAAGCAATGATTCCACAGAAGTTCGCGAATCGCTTGTTATTTCTTAACAAAAATTCGTTTGAAATGACGAGGCATGATTCGAGTCTGGTTTAGCTAAGATAAGGATGATAAGAGGTTGTTACCATAGCAAGTTCTATGGACATATCAAGATAGAGCAGTATTAGGTCTTAAAAAATTTTGTCAAAGACTGAGCAAAGCACTAGGTATCAGTCAAGGACGCTGTTGCTATATCAAACATTGTTAACATTAAAGAGCTAAAAAAAGGAAGTGCAACAAAACTTGAATTGGCTCTCACTACGTGTTGCTAAAGAGAACCCGTTCATCAGCAATATGAACACCCCACCAGAGATATTGAAACAGCATGCACGATTCATAAGGTGTTCAACTTATGGCGTGCTGACACCTTCCCTCCCACCACCGCAAAATAAAGTTTAACATTCTATTTTTCACTGATTTTATGTTCTTTGACCGAATTGAATGGAACTTTGGCTCTAGTATGAGCAGAAAAGCTATACAGCTAGACTTTGATATTGTGTCAAAAGTTACAGTCAAGTGATGCAGATCTCTGAGCTGCTTTGAACAATACTGACTGTGCACTTCATAGTCTGAAGTCACTAAGAAAGAAAGTTGATCAAGAGTTTTCAGTCTTGTTTCAAGACGCACAAAAATGGCCAAATTGAATGGAACTACAATTAGTGTTACAAGGATTGTAGACAGGCAGATACACAGAAGAAATGTCTCAGCCGAAAGCACAGAACAATTTTACAGAATTAACTTATTCATCTTCTGGATTGAAAGTATAAAACTTTATAGAAGAACGTCTCTTAAAGCACAAGAATATTTTTAAAGGGTTTCACTGTTTGCTTCACACTTATCCACAGAATAGTGAAGAAAGTAAAGAGATGAAAGAGCCATTTCTGAAGTTGATCGAAATTTATGAAGAAGATTTGGAAAACAAATCCTTAACCGTTTTGATGGCAGAAAGAAAAATTTGGCAAAAATTTCTCTAACGGAACAAGGCAGACCATGTCAATGCTACTGATTATCTAAATAGTTGTGGCAAAGCAATCTCTCCGAACATCCATATCTTACTTAATATTTTCATCACTATACCTGTATCGACCAGCCCAACAGAGCGCTCCTTTTACACTTTGGAGAATCAAGACATACCTAAGAAACGTGATGTCTGAAAGTAGGCTAAATGGCTTAGCCAATCTCAATGTCCACAGGGAAATTCTAGTTGACACAGTGTATTTATCCATACTGACGAAGACTCAATTTTGTTTTGTAAGACAGCTAATATAAGAAGATTGTGTCAGAATAAAACGTAAAATCGTATTTAATCTGCTGGGTTTTATCGATCACTCTTATGGTCCCTACTCGAAACTTGCATCGAAAGAGCTAAAATAAACTTTAAGTAATGCCTTAAATTACCGGTTTTTCTGAAGATTTTTGAAGTTTTTTGTTGATTAGCCCACACTAGACATCACCACCCTTACTTACGGCAACTTAAGTTCATTCTAAGCTTGCTTTCATTCACTATTTTTATTTTTCTTCATTTTAAGTTTCCTTCGCTTATGGATTTCTGCTTGATTTTTCAAAATTATTTTGCTCAAACTAAGAGTTTATGCAAAATCTTTTGGATTTTACTTTTTGGTTTGAACTTTTTGCTTTTTATGCAAAACTTCCTGTTTTCAATAATATAATTTAAAAGAGGCCATTAACCATTTTCATTTAAAGGGCAGGTAATAATCGTGTCAACATAAAAAAAAAATCGGCTTATGTAATTTAAAATGCATTAGAGTGCAAAAATTAAATATTAGTGGAGAACACTTTCTTTTTGATTTTTTCAACTTTTATCATGACCACATTTTGGGACAAGCAGGGCTTTACCGTATGCAAGGTGCAATACATTAAAACAGATTGGACTAATTGACAGTGTTTTCAGATCGACGCTGTTTTGACGTAACCTTCTGGGCAAGAAAGCATGGTGAAATTATACCTTCTATGGACACAATGCCATCCATCTCAATTATACTTCTCTGCAAATTTTACACAAAGCTTGTTCCCAAAAATGAATGCCCGTGTTCTGCAGAGCTCATAGAGAGCTGTTTATACTCCTCCAAAGGATTAATAATACGGCTTCTAGAGATATAACAGGGTGTCAATGGATATTCTTCTGAGTACCCACCATTCTTACTAGCTATATACTAGTATCACCGTTACGGTAGGTAAAGAAACACCTCACAAGGGATAGTCAATTCCTATGTTTAGACAGCCTGATTGCACTAAAGTCATTACTAAAAAAATACTACTGTTGCCAACAATCTATGAAAAGGGGTTGAGCCTTATATCTCGAATCGGCAAAAAAATTGTTATAAAGGGTATTTTCAATTACAACAGCAGAAAGAACTTGTTTCCCAAAGAGCATAGTGACTTTTTTTCCACACCTGGTAAGCATGTGTTTTTTCAGCATGGTCAACATGTTTTGGTTTATCCGTAATAGAATTTTTGTGATTTTTCTGCTAATTAGATTCTAGTATAAGCTAAAACGAAGCAAGTTGGTATAGATTAATAATATTTTTTTTTATTGGGGGGGGGGGCTGAAATACTAAGCCTGCACGGTGGAAATTTGGCATTGGTTGCACGACTTTCACTGGTTTTAAGTTTTATTATTGAATTACTAAGTAAACATAGAGCATTCACTAACTGCGCATGCACCAATAAGATGATTGAATATAGACTTGTCTCACATTAAGAGTTAATCCTCTAAATAATCATTGCGATAGTAAATTATTCTACATTTTTTTTCAGGCGCTTATAATATCTACTGGATTGAATAAATATCCACTGAATTGAAGTCAACTGTCTTGGAAAAATATCCCTACTGTTCCTAAGTAGTGTTGTTTGCACTTACCATGCATGCACTTATTCCCCACCCCTAAGTTAATCATTTGCTATCAAGCAATAAACGATATCGGATGTGTCACGTGACATTGAAACCCTATGATTCAACCGTAGAATGTTACTGTTTTGCTCGTAGGATTTCGATTCTGACCTCTAAGCAGTGTTTCTAAAATAACTAAAATTTCGACATTCTTAAGAATCCATTTTTCATATTCTATACACGAGTTAAGTTTTTTCAATAATTGTATAAGATTTCAGATGTGGTATGACTTAGCTGACAACACTGATTTGCATCTTTAAGTAAGAGTTTTAGGGTCTATTCCGAAAATTGGAATAGGCTTAATATTCAATCCCACTCATATAGCAAGCTTATGAAAAATGCTATTGCACTTATGCTAAAAATAATTAACGCTTAATGCTATAACCTCTTTTGTTCTAGAGTTACTTTCGATTTACAATCAACTCAAAATCTATTATAACAAAATTTTCACGAGTTTTACCGACCGATAGCGTTAAGAACAGGTCTTCCCCACAGTCAAAAGTATAACGTCTTTTCAACAATCGACGGTTTAAAAGGCGTTTTATATATTTTTTGCTAATCTTCAACATTTTGGAAAATGTCATAAAATATATGTCGTATTTCCACGAGCTTACTGCATAGTTCTTTTGAAAAATCAAAATTCTTCTTCAATAATTTTATTCGGTTCTTAAAAGTGTCCTCTAGGCTTCTCATACAAGCCTAGATACTCATGAAAACGCCCAAAGGTTTTTTGGGGTTAGGATGCTCACCCATAGACCAGAAGCTGTCGTCAACGCAAAAGTACTGTATACACTGTTATTTCATTTAAAAATTCAATGCATGAAAACGATGCATTTTTGCGAAAGAAAAGACACAATTTTAGAGATCAGAGCAGGCATATGTCGAATCCACTAAGCTAACAATCTTAAACCAAACAGCCTACATTGAATGTAGAAATCCAGCACAAAAAGAAACGGAAAAGGCCATTAATATGAGTAGTGCAACCCTCATTTAACTCCCTAAAACAATTAGTGGCATTGGCTCTTCAATGAATACGCAATATATTTTCAATTGAAATTATTCTTTCCCCGCTGGCCAATATATTTGAAAGAAGGAATTATTTTAGTCATTTTATAATTATTATTACTTCGCCATTAGTGAGCATATAGATACAGTAAACCCTAGCATTGGGGTTTTTGGACAAGCAAGATCCCCTTTCCTACTTTTATCAGGTTCACTCTATATATAAAAAAGTCCTAGCTACATCTTTTAAGTTATAGCATTAATCCGCAAATATAAAATGGCGGGACCAGAAATAGGTCTGTCGAAACTGTTTTTGAAACATAACCACAAAATCACTTTTCCTCCATGGCATCCGCTTCTTAAAAGGGGATGCTTAAAGTTGAAAGTATACAATAGTTGTTCGTGTATAATAAATGCTCTTCATTAATTATTTTGATAAACATAGTTATGTATTTATTTTAATTTTCTCTATCTTGTACTCCGTCCCTATGAACTATCCCTAAATCTAAGAAGAACAAGCAGTTTGCGAGAATATAAAGAAACAATATTTTATTGATTAAATTTATATTAAAATATAAAATAAAACAATGTTGTGGTATGTTGAGCCAGGAAGAGGTTCTTTGGCAGGAGCAGAGGCCACATAATTGCACAGCTTCAATGAGCAGTAAATTCGTTAGGTGAAGGATGAGCAAAAAAGAAAATTAATTAAAATTTTTTTGAGGGTTTTATTTTTTTTAGTAAAATATAAAAAGGGGAGCAAAAAAGAATATACGCGAATTTTACTGAGATTCTATTTATTTGAGGTTTAGAACCCTTGTTTTTTTTATTTGAACTTTAAAATTATAAGAAACCAGTTCTGCTGCACTGTCTTTTTATGTAAAAATAAGCGTCTATACATAAAAAGACGAATGCAACAGAGAACAGGCTTATACAGAAAGTTCCAAAATTTACAGCCCAGCTACTTCATTATCTAGAAAAGAAAAGGAAAGTCAATCATTTGCAGACAATAGACAATATGTTTTTCCGAACTAAAAAATTTATAAAAGGATAAATTTTGAAGACTGGCTAAATACATTACAAGAGCGATAACCTCAAGATGGTTGCGATGTCTGGTTAAGACCTTTTTTCTTCACATATAAGTATGCTTGCTATTAACAAATCCTTATAGACTTTCCTGGAACATTTTGTGATATAGGAAAATCACAGATCCAAATGTGTTCCTTAAAACTAAATTAGTCAATACAAGAGAAATGCTAAATGTGAAAATGAGCACTACCTAAGGAGGGGCGGGGGTAGCATGGATTAGTTTTTGGCGGAAAAGAAATTTTCTGGGCAAAAACTTTCATGGGTAGATAAGGTGTGATTTAAAAAAATTACATTTTCTAAGAGTCCCACGAAGATAAAACCATCAAAAAAGTGATGAAGAACTAATATATTATACAATATATATATATATATATATATATATATATATATATATATATATATATATATATATATATATATATATATATATATATATATATATATATATATATATATATATATATATATATATATATATATATATATATAATATATATATATATATATATATATATATATATATATATATATATATATAATATATATATATATATATATATATATATATATATATATATATATATATATATATATATATATATATATATATATATATATATATATATATATATATATATATATATATATATATATATATATATATATATATATATATATATATATATATATATATATATATATATATATATATGTAGCTAAGCGTATCTTACTTATTAGTAAGATACAGTAAAGATACAGTAAGATAAGCATATAGATACAATAAACCCTGGCATTGGGGTTTTTGGACAAGCAAGATCCCCTTTCCTACTTTTATCAGGTTAATTATACAAATCCTAGCTACATTTTTTAAGTTTAGCATTAATCCGCAAATATAAAATGGCGGGCCCAAAATAGGTCTGTCGAAACTGTTTTCGAAACATAACCACAATATCACTTTTCCTTCATGGCATCCCCTTCTTAAAAGGGGATGCTTAAAGTTGAAAGTATACAATAGTTGTTCGTGTATAGTAAGTGCTCTTCATTAATTGTTTTGATAAACATAGTTATGTATTTATTTTAATTTTCTCTATCTTGTACTCCGTCCCTATGAACTATCCCTAGCTCTAAGAACAACAAGCAGTTTGCAAGAATACAAAGAAACAATATTTTATTGATTAAATTTATATTAAAATATAAAATAAAAAAATATTCTTTTATGTTGAGTCAGGAAGAGGTTCTTTGGCAGGAGCAGAGGCCACATAATTGCACAGCTTCAATGAGCAGTAAATTCGTTAGGTGAAGGATGAGCAAAAAAGAAAATTGATTAAAAATTTTTTAAGGGTTCTATTTTTTTAGTAGAATATAAAAAGGGGAGCAAAAAAAATATAAGCGAATTTTACTGAGATTCCATTTAACTTGAAGTTTAGAACCCTTGTTTTTTTTATTTAAACTTTAAAATTATAAGAAACCAGTTCTGCTGCACTGCCTTTTTATTTAAAAATAAGCGTCTATACACAAAAAGACGAATGCAGCAGAGAACAGGCTTATACAGTTCCGAAATTTACTGCCCAGCTACTTCATTATCTAGAATAGAAAAGGAAAGACAATCATTTGCAGACAATAGACAATATGTTTTTCCAAACTAAAAAAATTATAAAAGGATGAATTTTGAAGACTGGCTAAATACATTACAAGAGCGAAAACCTCAAGATGGTTGCGAAGTCTGGTCAAGACCTTTTTTCTTCACATGTAATTATGCTTGCTATTAACAAATCCTTTTAGACTTTCCTGGAACATTTTGTGATATAGGAAAAGCACAGATACAAATGTGTTCCTTAAAACTGAATTAGTCAATACAAAAGAAATGCTAAATGTGAAAATGAGTACTACCTAAGGAGGGGCGGGGGTAGCATGGATTAGCTTTTGGCGGAAAAAAAAATTTCTGGGCAAAAACTTTCATGGGTAGATAAGGTGTGATTTAAAAAATTTAAATTTTCTATGTATATATATATATATATATATATATATATATATATATATATATATATATATATATATATATATATATATATATATATATATATTTGTATCTAAGCGTATTTTACTTATTATCAATTCTGATACCCCTTTTTTTGAAATCCTTTGAAATCAAATTTAGTCAGGTCTTGGGGGATGGTGAGAAGGGTGGTGAATTGCATGAGAGTCAGGAAGGTGTACTACGTGTAACAAGGTCGTAAGAAAGACGCATTTGCACTATCAAGAACGCCACTTGCCACCTATCAAGAACGCCACCAATATGCCACTCAATGCTTTTTTTTAATGTTCTTTACAAATATAATAATTGCTTCTACCGGAAATTCAGATTTAAGCACTTTTTGACCTCTTAAAAATGACCTTTTTGAACTCTTAAAAATGACCTAAATATGGGGTCATAACAAATCTTTAATAGTTTAGAAACAAATTTGGGCTGTATATTTGCACATCAGAGGGGTGGAGGTAAAGCATAGCATATATTAAATACGTAACCAACCATTGCTATTTTTTCAAAGATCTGCAAATAGGTGTACATTCCCTAAATCTAGTTAAAGAGAAATCACCAGTGCAACAGCACAAACACATAAAAACAAGAGCTAAGAGCTCATATGGCACTTGTGACGAGGCGAGAAGAGCTAAGAGCCAAGAGATCATATGGTATGAGCTCTAACAAAATTCTATGAATCCAAAGATGCGATAAGAGCTCTCAGTCACGATGTCCTTCTAAATATCAAAATTCATTAAGATCCGATCACCCACTCGGATCCGGAACGGATCCGATCTATTGGGGGGGGGGGGTTAATTCTGAAAAATAAAAGAAAATGACGTATTTTTAACTTACGAAGGAGTGATCGGATCTTCATGAAACTTCATATTTAGAAGGACCTCGTAACTCAGATCTCTTATTTTAAATCTCAACCGGATCAAGCGGAATTGGGGGGGGGGGGGACCAGAAATCTTAGAAAATACTTAAAGCGGTGAGATCAGGAAGAAACTAGATGGGAAGAATAGAAACCTGTCCAAGATACGTGACTGACATAACAGGACCGGATCTACTCTCTTTGGTGGAATTAGGGGGGGGGGGTAATTTTGAAAATTGAGGTATTTGTAACTTACGAAAGGGTGACCAGATCTTAATGAAATTTGATATTTAGAAGGACCTTGTGCTTTGAAGTTCTAATTTTAAAGTCCGACCATATCCTGTGACATTGGGGGGAGTTGGAGGGGGAAACCGGAATTCTTGGAAAACGTGAAAATTGGGATATTTTTATCTTACGAATAGCTGATCGGATATTATAGAAATTTGATTTTTAGAAGGAATTCATGTCTCAGAGCTCTTATTTCAAATCCTGACGAGATCTTTTGACATTGGGGGAGCTGGAGGGGGAAATATTGGAAAAACACTTGGAGTGGAGGAATTGGGATGAAGCTTGATGGATAGAATAAACAAATCTCCTTGATACGTGATTGACAGAATCGTACTGGATTCGCTCTTTGGGAGAGTTGAGGGGAGGGGTTCAGTGATTTGGCAAGTTTGATGCTTCTGGACGTGCTAGGACGATGAAAATTGATAGGCGTGTCAGGGACCTGCACAATTTGACTTGATAAAATCGTTTTCCAAGATTCGACCATCTGGGGGGCTTAAGGGAGAGGAAAAATTAGAAAAAATTAGGTATTTATAACTTACGAGTGGGTGATCGGATCTTAATGAATTTTGATATTTAGAAGGACATCGTGACTGAGAGCTCTTATTTTAAATCCTAACCGGCATTAAGCCTCTTATTTTCCTTTTTAAATCAATCTATTGATTCATAGAATTTTGTTAGAGCTCATACCATATGATCTCTTGGCTCTTAGCTCTTCTCGCCTCGTCACAAGTGCCATATGAGCTCTTAGCTCTTGTTTTTATGTGTTTGTGCTGTTGCACTGGTGATTTCTCTTTAACTAGATTTAGGGAATGTACACCTATTTGCAGATCTTTGAAAAAACAAAACAATACAGTAATGGTAGGTTAAGTATTTATTATATGCTATGTTTTACCTCCACCCCCTCCCCTGATGTGCAAAGATACTTTCAGGGATGAATCTACAGACTAAAGTATGTCCTGGGGAGGTATTTTGAAGAAACTACCTCTACTCTTTCTCCCTCTAGAGGGCCCTGACCTTTGATGACCTTTAAAAATATGTGTGTTTTAAAAGTGAAACCTTGCAAAATAGATCTTCTGCTTAATTGAAGTACAGCAAAATTGTTTTCAGCTTCATAACTTTGCTCAATTCCATTTTATAGGCTAAGGTTTTAAAGATATGCAAATAGGCTACATTTCCTAAATTTTGAAAAAACATGTTGATATGGCTCAAAATTCTATTTAAATAACAGGAATTGTATTTTCAGAAGTAAGGGCAGAGAAAAGGCAACTAGTAACTGAAAATTAAGGTAAAATGTTGTTTTGTCAAAATTTCAATAGGTATAGCCCTGTCATACAGGCAAATTTCAGGGTCCTCTAGAGGGAGGAGTGGAGGTGGGTACTTTAAATACCTTCCCAGGATATACTTCAGCCTGTAGACCTATCCCTGAAAGTTTCAATTCTCTAGCCCAACAACTTTCCAAGATAGCAAGAAGTCAATGGACTAGAATTTTACCCTATTCTGTTTTCTTCGTAAAACTAAATTATAATTGTTATACTTACAAAAAAAAAAGATTAGTAGGGATGATTGTAATATTTTTTCATGGCCAATACTCCAAAAGGATTGAGGGTCAGTTAACTTTGATTAAATCAATGGAGAATTGACTGAATGAGGTTGTCAAATAAGCAGCCAAAAATCAAGCCGAATGCTATAGTAACATTCAGAAGGCAGAATACAAATTGCTATCCTAAAAATTGAAATGCAAGAGCCTAAAATTTATATCCGTAAGCTAAGAGACATTTAAATTAATCCTTTTCATTTGTTAATATAAATTAGATTGTTGTTTTTCTCCCAATTCCACAACCTTTTTTAGGTCTTTTAGTCCCACATTGTCATTGAAGATTTTCAAATGCTCTATTACATAAGCTAGTAAAAAATATACAATAGGGCACAAAAGTGGCTTTCATTAAAAGTTAACAAATTCAAAGGTAGTTATTGCACTTATGTGGCAGAAATAAAATGCTTGGTATAAACAAGTAAATTCGATAAGGACTATTGACAATGCCCTAATGCCAATTTCCATCAAAACGAACCTGAGCTGAATTGGAGTTTAGCAACAAAATATTTTGTATACCAAGCATGAGCTACATTTTGATTAATCCTATATAGTTTCTAATAAGGTTCGAGTAGTATTTTGGGTTAGATTTTTAAAGCAACATACTAGAACGTTTTCTTAAATAAGCTCGGAGACCAAGCTGGCAAAGTAAGACAATGCAAGGAAACAGGACAACAAAAGAAAAAAAAAAGCTTATTTTCAGTTACAACAGCAGAAAGAACTTGTTTCCCAAAGAGCATAGTGACTTTTTTTCCACACCTGGTAAGCATGTGTTTTTTCAGCATGGTCAACATGTTTTGGTTTATCCGTAATAGAATTTTTGTGATTTTTCTGCTAATTAGATTCTAGTATAAGCTAAAACGAAGCAAGTTGGTATAGATTAATAATATTTTTTTTTATTGGGGGGGGGGGCTGAAATACTACGCCTGCACGGTGGAAATTTGGCATTGGTTTCACGACTTTCACTGGTTTTAAGTCTTATTATTGAATTACTAAGTAAACATAGAGCATTCACTAACTGCGCATGTACCAATAAGATGATTGAATATAGACTTGTCTCACATTAAGAGTTAATCCTCTAAAAAAGCATTACGATAGTAACTTATTTTACATTTTCTTTCAGGCGCTTATAATATCCACTGGATTGAATAAATATCCACTGAATTGAATTCCACTGTCTTGAAAAAATTTTCCCATGCACTTATTCCCCACCCTTGCGTTAATCATTGGCTATCAAGCAATAAACGATGTCGGATGTCTCACGTGACAATGAAACCCTATGATTCAACCGTAGAATTTTACTGTTTTGCCCGTAGGATTTCGATTCTGACCTCTATGCAGTGTTTCTAAAATAACTAAAATTTCGACATTCTTAAGAATATATTTTTCATATTCTATACTCGAGTTAAGTTTTTTCAATAATTTTATAAGTTTTCAGATGTGGTATGACATAGCTGACAACACTGATTTGCATCTTTAAATAAGAGTTTTAGGGTCTATTCCAAAAATTTGAATAGGTTTAATATTCAATCCCACTCATATAGCAAGCTTATGAAAAATGCTATTGCTCTTATGCTATAAATAATTAACGCTTAATACTATAACCTCTTTTGTTCTAGAGTTACTTTCGATTTACAATCAACGAGTTTTACAGACCTAAAGCGTTAAGTACAGGTCTCCCCCACAGTCAAAAGTATAACGTCTTTTCAACAATCGACGGTTTAAAAGGCGTTTTATATATTTTTTGCTAATCTTCAACATTTTGGAAAATGTCATAAAATATATGCCATATTTCCACGACCTTACTGCATAGTTCTTTTGAAGGACGATAAAAATTCTTCTTCAATAATTTTATTAGGTTCTTAAAAGTTTCCTCTAGGCTTCTCATACAAGCCTAGATACTCATGAAAACGCCCAGAAGTTTTTTGGGGTTAGGATGCTCATACATAGACCAGAAGCTATCGTCAACGCAAAAGTACTGTATACACAGTTATTTGATTTAAAAATTCAATGCATGAAAACGATGCATTTTCGCGAAAGAAAAGACATAATTTTAGAGATCAGAGCGGGCATAAGTCGAATCCTCTAAGTTAACAATCTTAAACCAAACAGACTAAATTGAATGAAGAAATCCAGCACAAAAAGAAACGGAAAAGGCCATTAATATGAGTTGTGCAACCCTCATTTAACTCCTCAAAACAATTAATAGCATTGGCTCTTCAATGAATACGCAATATATTTTCAATTGAAATTATTCTTTACCCGATGGCCACTATATTTGAAAGAATGAATTATTTATTCATTTTATAATTACTATTACTTCGCCATTAGTAAGCATATAGATACAGTAAACCCTGGCATTGGGGTTTTTGGACAAGCAAGATCCCCTTTCCTACTTTTATCAGGTTCACTCTATATATAAAAAAGTCTTGGCTGCATTTTTTAAGTTTAACATTAATCCGCAAATATAAAATGGCGGACCCAGAAATAGGTCTGTCGAAACTGTTTTTGAAACATAACCACAAAATCATTTTTCCTCCATGGCATCCCCTTCTAAAAAGGGGGTGCTTAAAATTTGAAAGTATACAATAGTTGTTCGTGTATAGTAAGTGCTCTTCATTAATCGTTTTGATAAACATAGTTATGCATTTATTTTAATTTTCTCTATCTTGTACTCCGTCCCTATGAACTATCCCTAGCTCTAAGAACAACAAGCAGTTTGCAAGAATACAAAGAAACAATATTTTATTGATTAAATTTATATTAAAATATAAAATAAAAAAATGTTGTTGTATGTTGAGTCAGGAAGAGGTTCTTTGGCAGGAGCAGAGGCCACATAATTGCACAGCTTCAATGAGCAGTAAATTCGTTAGGTTAAGGATGAGCAAAAAAGAAAATTGATTAAATTTTTTTTAAGGGTTCTATTTTTTTAGTAAAATATAAAAAGGGGAGCAAAAACAAATATACGCGAATTTTACTGAGATTCTATTTAACTTGAGGTTTAGAACCCTTGTTTTTTTTTATTTAAACTTTAAAATTATAGGAAACCAGTTCTGCTGCACTGTCTTTTTATTGTAAAAATAAGCGTCTATACACAAAAGGACGAATGCAACAGAGAACAGGCTTATGCAGAGAGTTAAAATGTTTGTTGAAATTTCTAGATTTTTCTGTTCTTCGTTATTTATCATTTGTTGGCATTAAGATGCCTGTAGAATTGTGTTTGCAAGTTGTCCAAGAATCGTGTTTATGTCAGTCATTAAAGATTGTTGTTTTATCACCAGCTCATGATCCGGATGACCCGAGTACATTTTGGGGAACAAAGGAGTTGAGGTCTGCTGTTGAAAGTGTAGTTGAACTACGTAATGGCATTTTTTCTATTTACTGGATGTGCCTACCCTCAATCGTATGATCCGGATGACTTCATTATCTAAAAAAGAAAAGAAAAGTCAATCATTTGCACACAATAGACAATATGTTTTCCGAACTAAAAAATTTATAAAAGGATAAATTTTGAAGACAGGCTAAATACATTACAAGAGCGAAAACTTCGAGATGGTTGCGATGTCTGGTCAAGACCTTTTTTCTTCACATGTAATTATGCTTGCTACTAACAAATCCTTTTAGACTTTCCTGGAACATTTTGATATAGGAAAAGCACAGATACAAATGTGTTCCTTAAAACTGAATTAGTCAATACAAGAGAAAAGCTAAATGTGAAAATGAGCACTACCTAAGGAGGGGCGGGGGTAGCATGAATTAGTTTTTGGCGGAAAAAAATTTTTCTGGGCAAAAACTTTCATGGGTAGATAAGGTATGATTTAAAAAATTTACATTTTCTAAGAGCCCCACGAAGATAAAACCATCAAAAAAGTAATGAAGAACTAATATATTATACATATATATATATATATATATATATATATATATATATATATATATATATATATATATATATATATATATATATATATATATATATATATATATATATATATATATATATATATATATATATATATATAAATATATATATGTAGCTAAGCGTATTTTACTTATTATCAATTCTGGTACCCCTTTTTTTGAAATCCTTTGAAATCAAATTTAGTCAGGTCTTCGGGGATGGTGAGAAGGGTGCTGAACTGTATGAGAGTCAGGAAGGTGTACTACGTGTAGCAAGGTCGTAAGGAAGACGCATTTGCACTATCAAGAACGGCCCAGGAGCGACTAAGGCCCAGCGACCACGGGACAACTGTTTTGAGACTAGAATTGCTAACTGATTGCACATGCAACTGTTGTGTGACCATGGCCTTGAGGAAGTGAGGTCCAACCCACGAGGCAAACCAGATGTTACTGGTTTCCAATCAGTCTAAAACCGGTTCCGAATGAGACCCCAGTCATGGTCACAGTTGCGTTGCAGTGCTGTCCCAGACATTTTCGGGAGCTACCGTGTTGATATTGTCCAATTATTTTGGCTCTCAACATGTCAGACCAGGAATTTAACATGAAAGTAGACTAAAAGTAGACTAATATCATGATTGTCAAAATGGCTAGGATACAATAACTGAGCAGCTAGGGGTTTTAAGTTTAGGAGAAGGTTGAGAAGAAAATCGAACTGAATCATAAGAATATATGTGCATCCATGTAGTCAAAAGAGCACATCTCCAATATCTTAGTAATTTCTAAGGGTATTAAGTTGAAACCTTCAATCATTGGTGAGGAGGGTGTCGAACAAAATCAAAGTATACTATATACACCTAAGTAGTCGAAAGGGTGCGTCTGCAAAATATCAAGAGCGGCTAAGAGTATTTAGTAGACGCTTTCAGAGGATGCTGGGGGAGGATTCTAAACTAAATCGAAAGACACTATGTGCATTTATTTCGTCAAAATGATGAACCTATAATATAACAAGAATCGCTTAAAGTTAATATAATATAACAAGAATCGCTTAAAGTTGATATAATATAACAAGAATTGCTTAAAGTATAAAACTGAAACCTTCGATAAATCCCGAACAAATTGTCAAAAGACAGTACCCGCAACATGTCACGAACAGCTTTTGATATCAAGTTTAACTTTCAAGGAATGATCAGAGAGCAAATTGAATTCAACGATAAGATACTACCTGCATTCAGGTTGAAAAAAGGGCATATCAAAAATATCTCAGCAACTTCTTAGGGTATTAAGGCGACTTTCAGATAATTGTACAGATGGTACTGATCAAAATCAAAACGCACTACGTGCATCAAGGTTGCCAAAAAGACATATTGACAGTATCTCAGGAAGTTCCATGGACCACAGTAGAAACTTTCAGGGAATAAACAAACATTGTACAACAAGTCAAAAGCAAATGTGAACATAAAGGTAAAAAAAGGGGCGCATTTGTAATATTTCAGGAACAACTAACAGTATGAAGTAAAAATTTCGAGTGAATATCGAGAGGTATATTGAACTAATTCAGGAGGGAACTTTCACCGAAAGTTGAGAGAAATGTTAAACTAAATAAAAAAAACACTGTCTCGAGGGAATGCCGATGGGGATATTGAACTAAATCGGTGAACTGTATGCATCCAGGGTGTCAAAATGATTCATCTGCAAGACGGCAGGATCGGCTAAGATATTTGAAACTTTCTTTAAATATTGAAGGTGATGTTGAGCTAAATCAAATGACACTATCTCCATCCAGGATATCAGAATGAGACGTCTTCAATAGTTCATATACGGTTAATGGTATAGATTAACGCCTTAAGCGACCTAGCTGAAACTGAGGGAATATTGGACGGAAAGGACAAGTAGATACTAAATTTTGATTTGTTGACCGAAGGGAGCTCATCAGCGACAAAGAATGTTTGAAAAAAAATGGTTGTATTGATTCTTAGTGTGAAAGTGTGTGTTATTAGTGTATTATATTCTTAGTGTGATCTCTTTTTTGATCTCATTAAAATTTCAGGCTGTGAAGACACCTCAATAAAAGTTTCAGAACCAAGGGAATCGCAACTGGAAACAAATCTTGACAGGGATTCTTCATCTCCTTTTTTTTTTACAACAAATTGGAACTATATTAACTAATATACTAGCTCAAAATCCATCTATGTAAACAGACAAGCTATTAAAGCAAAATATAACACACACAAAAAATTACTACAACGAAGTGGTTGATCATTATTCGTCTATATCAAAGGTTGTAACAGTAGATACGACGGAACAGCTTCACCCCCCAAAAATTGTTCACATTTTTTAAAATACTAGTACCCGTACCCAACCATTTGTAGTTCTATAATATAGCTATTTTTAGAATTCCTAGCAAAATGTTGTCCAGAATATGAAGAGCAACCCAAAATCTTTTTGCTTTTATTCATCAATAAAAATAAATATCAACAAAACTTACAGAAACTAATTTTTTTTAACTTAACAAACAGAAGAAGTTTCAACAAAAGAAGTTTTTTAAAAATAAGTACAGAACTAATTTAAACCAAAGGGCAGCAGAAGTAGCGAAAAAAAAGTCATGCTTAAAACGTAAATAAATCATTATAAATAAAATAATGAAACCCTCTGACAGACCGTATTTCAAACAGTAGGTGGTGCAAATATCGTAGGTAAATACCGCTGCTTTCTAGGGCTGTAATGAGAGAAAGGTAGATATAGCTAGGGCACGTTCTGCGGGTGAAGGATGACAGATTACCAAAAATTGTCCTTTTCGGCCAACTGTCTAGGGCTAAACAGAAACCCGGTTGTCCGCAGTTGAGGTGGGAGGATGTCATAAAGAAAGATTAAAAGGGAATAGAAACTTCCTGGGAGGGTGTAAAGAGGGAGGCTCTGAATAAATTGGGATAGAGGAGCGTGCGTAGCTGTGTTGGACTCCAGTGGCTTGGTGCTGCGGTGAGTTCTTCATAGTAGTAGTAGTAAAGAGAGTGGAGGGGTTTCCCCCCTCCAACTCCCCCCAATGTCATCAGATCCGGTCGGGATTTAAAATAAGAGCTCTGAGACACAATATCATTCCAAACATCAAATTTCATTAAGATCCAATCACCCGCTCACAAGTTAAAAATACTTAATTTTTTCTATTTTTTGCGAATTAACCGGCCCCCAACTCCCCCCCCAGATGGTCAAATCGGGAAAACGACTATTTCTAATTTAATCTGGTCCGGTCCCTGATACGCTTGCCAAATTTCATCGTCCTAGCTTACCTGGAAGTGCCTAAAGTAGCAAAACCGGGACCGACAGACAGACCGACAGAATTGGCGATTGATATATGTCACTTGGTTAATTCCAAGTGCCATAAAAAACCAAATTAATATTCGGTCCTCTATGAAGTTCAGGCTTTAAAATAGTGAAATGTGTGACACTGACGGCTTCCTTCGAACGTGAAAGTTTATTACGAAAGCATAGTCATATTGACTTTTATATACCGAAGCCAAGTCATATTGCTTCGATATATTGATTTTGTTTTTCAAAGTGTAAATAAGGTAAGCCCTGAGTACTTTTATGATTTTCTTAAAACTAACTCGTTTTATCACCCTTATTTTACCCGGAATTTGGAGGATTTGACTCACGAGAGAAGAAATACAACGAGAGCAGGATTTGTTCTCAGGAACATAGGTGTTAGCGTCTGGAATGACCTTCCAGAATCGGTCAGAGCGGCAGTAAGTCTGGCATCATTCAAGAGAACGGTTAAATTCCATTTTTTAAAAAGGAGAGAAGTGTGATAAGAGGAAAGGGTATTTATTTATTTAGTATTTAATATTAATTATTTTTTTTTACCCCCCCCCCCCAAAGATTTTTTTTCCTTTCTTCAAAATCATTTGAAGAAATGATTTAGCAGATTCATGGTGGTTAGAATTGCGGCCACAGTCAGGACTCTTTTGTCTTAAGAGTGGCCGTTAATAGTAAATTCTTTGTTTAATTTATATGTTTTGGATGAAAAAAAAAATCTATCTATATAAAAGAAAAGAAAACAAGAAAGAAACTAGAACCGATGAAAAATTAAGATTTCTGTTACTGTTTCCAGTCCTATTGATTTTCTATTTTTTCTTTAATTTAACACATTCAAATTTTAAGAATTCCCCGTTCATTCAAACTGTAATTTTACCCTATAAGAGACTTGCAAGTGCATTGGCAAGGGAGCAGTTAGATAGAGCCACTGAAGTGTCTTTATTGGTTGAAAAATTCCGGGATTTGAAAGCCAAGCTTTCGAAGGTATGTTCTAGAAAAGCGGAGGAAGTAATTGAAAATTATGAGGTACAATGATCACTGACTCTTATATATCCTATGTGACCGCCTCAAAAATAAAGGTATCTGTATATCACACTTTGTGACTGATCGTCGCTCGAGTTTATTTTTATTTAAATAAAAATATCAAGCTTTTGAACTGCAGGTAAGAAGCGACATTATAGAAGCTATTATTATAATAGCTTCCTTAGCTATAAGGAAGCTGTTATTAGGAAGCTGAGGAATAATAGTGACTCTAAAATAGTTCTATCGGTGTCAGTGTCGCCACCTAAATATTATTTCTGTCAAAAACTACTACAAAATTTCCCCATTGTTTACATATAGTATTTATTATTGGGAAGTATGCACATATTTCTCGGGAGATGAAGTGGAGTTATCTGCTGGTGGGATTTTCCACGGGGATAATTTTCGATGATAAGGGAAGCTTCCAGGAATTTAGTTTTTCAATGAGAATTTTACGCTGGAGAAATTTGCTTGAATTGACAACCTGCATGCAAACAACGTGTTTTGATTTTTTCCAAAATCCCCTGCATATTTCAAGGTTTGAAGGTTGAATATTTGAAGGTTAAGGATAAGGTTTTCACCTTCACACCCTTAGCCTTAATTGTAGTATTGGTCACAGTAGTAGTAAGAGGTGGCGTTTCGAACAGAGTGGGGTGGAGGAGAAGCGTAAAAAGCTGTGTAAGACACGCACGGCTGTGATAAATTTTTAATTCAAATAAAACCGGATCTTTTTTTCAATTTGAGAAAAACTAATCTATTCTGTCAATTCGACATTAAATTCACACAAGTTAAAATGCTGCATGACCCAATTACGCTCATGGAATAATACCATTTACAAAAGCAGGAATAAAATTGTGTTCACACTCCACACCTTACGGGCAATCGACTAAAATTCAGGAACAGGCACTGCTGCTTGGCAAGGAAGTCGATTAGTAGTAGTAATAATATTAGTAACAACATATGTCGCATGTTTTGTGATCAGAGAAATAAACGTAGGTGTTGCGTTAAATTCTCTACTAATCGTCTGTTAACCTTTATATTCATTTTCATGATGAACAGAAAAAGCGCTAAAATTCAATATTATTTTGCCACAAAAAAATTGAAAATTTTAGATTAACGAGCTATGCTGGCCAAGAACGCCATCAAAGAGGAGCGTCTCAAAAATAAGAAACAAAAGCAAGACCGTAGCCAGAAGTTTCGTTCGAAGGGGGTTATTTCTTTAGGGAGAGGCGCGGGAAACAAAAATTTGTGAGTTGGAAAAAATGTGGGAGGGGAGAGGGGTTCTGGGAGGATCTTCTCGAATTAGCTGCAGCCGCTTCTCTCAAGTGAAATTTCCTAAAAATCAAATCTCACCCATAGAAAGTAACTTTTCTCTACAAATTACAAACTGATTACGTGTGTAAACCTGCTTGAGGGTACCATTTTCGTGTTCAAGCTTATAGAAGTCGGAGCCTTCTATTCTAATAACAACCACTAAAACATTTCAGTTATGTGTGCGACCAAGGTTGTATCAGGGATTTGAATACGTACAGTATCACAAATTTGAGCCAGACGAAATTGTTTTGTGAGGATCGTAACATTTATGTTGATTGCAGAAGAAGATTTCCTTTCGCTCCCCCGCTTGCTACAAATATTAGCTTGCGTTTTTCAGCCAGAATTTGATGCGAAAACGTAGTAATTTGCAAGCCCTTTTCAAACTTTTTCTTTGGAATATGGTTTTTGGTAAGAACACCGTAAAAATTTTTTCTGAAGTACTACTTTTTTTGGCTGATCTTCTGTTTCAAAAGTAATGGCAATTTCTGTAAGTTGTTCTCTGATTTCAGTATTTGCATTTGTTAACTAGGCAAAAAAGAAGAAGATGCTATGACTATGACGAGGCTTTCCAGGAACTATCTTAAGGCCTCGCCGAAGTCCAAGAATTTTACTCTCTAGTAAATTCTTTTTCTTAGGCGGCAACTCGGTCAAATACAAAGGTATCAGTTTTCTTCGTCGCTTCAACTAAACAAACACAAGAAGGTTGAGCTTAAGGGGTTTCTCACTCAAAATTACAATTAGGCGCAGGCTATCCTTAGCAATTTTTCTTGTAACTATTTATACAATATAATTTTTTAGATGCATTTCTTAACTGGCAGTTTAATGTCTATACGCTACTTATTCTCTAGACTCTGAATGGCTCCTGAACAATCTGAGTGGTTAGTCCCTTGATGCAATTTATGCATTATCACACGCTCCGATTACAGCTGTATCTAGTTTTTTAAGGGGAATTTTTGACTTCGGAACACAACTATGTAAAGTGTTTGAAGGGACTGCAGCCATGAAGTATAAATTATAGAAATAAGTTTCTGATTGTTGAATAGAAAATTTTTTGCTCTATTTTTTGATACCCCACAACAACAATCTCAAGTATAGCAATCTAGAATGCAAACCCAAAACAGGTTAAATAATTATTTTGGAATAAAAAAAATATATAATTTTTGGCTTTAAGATTTGATTAAATCAAAACATTCACCAGATTTTTTTTATTTTTATTAACATAACAAGAGCTAAGAGCTCATATGGCACTTGTGACGAGGTCGGAAGACCCAAGAGCTCATATGGTATGAGCTCTAGCAAAATTGTAAGAATCGATTGCTTTAAAAGGAAAGTCATGTCGGTCGGGATTTAAAATAGAGCTCTGAGACATGAGTTCCTTCTAAATATCAAATTTCATTAAGATCCGGTCACCCGTTCTTAAGTTAAAAAAAACCTCAATTTTTCTAATTTTTTCTCTCCCTTCAGCCCCCCAGATGGTCCAAACGGGGGAAACAACTTTATCAAGTCAATTTGTGCAGCTCCCTGACACACCTACCAATTTGCATAGTCCTAGCACGTCCAGAAGCACAAAACTCGCCAAAACAGTGAACCCCACCACCTAACTCCACCAAAGAGAGCGGATCCAGTCCGGTTACGTCAACAAGTATCTACGACATTTATAAGCGTTTTCCAGGATTTCCGGTTTCCCCCACCAACTCCCCCCAATGTCAACAGATCTGGTCAGGATTTTAAATAAGAGCTCTGAGACATGAGTTCCTTCTAAACATCAAATTTCATTAAGATCCTGTCACCCGTTCTTAAGTTAATAATTCCTCAATTTTTCTAAATTTTCCAAATTAACAACTCCCAGTCCCTCCCCCCCAAAGAAAACGGATCCGTACCAATTATGTCAATCTCGTATCTATAACTTGTGCTTATTCTTCCATCAAGTTTCATCCCAATCTCTCCAATCTTAAGCGTTTTCCAAGATTTCCGGTTTCCAAGATTTCTGCTTCCCCTCTCCAACCCTCTATGGCCCCAGATCCGATTTGAGTTGAAAATGGAGCATCTGAGACATTAGATTCTTCTATATATCTGGAGGTTGTTTTTTTTAAAGGATGTATGTTGTAAAATTAATTGTGTCTCAAAATGATGTGCGGAGGATGGAAATGGTATCGTACGTCACGGGATTTGTTTTTTATTTATTTCTGCCAAGATTGGTTAAGAGAACTATTTATTTTTAATTTTTGTGCATATTTAGTGTTGCTTAAAGATAGCTCAATTGCAATCGAGCTATACTCTCAGCCTAGAGTTACCTAGTATTTTGTATATATTGGTTATATTAAAAGAACCCTTGAACCCTTAACATACATATCAAGTTTCTGACTCTTCCTCAACTATAGATTTTCTTCTGGGTCCTTCTTCATATTATGATCTAGTTCATATGGTAAAGGTGTTGTCTCTGCAATCTGATCATTCAGCAATTCTTACATAATTTCAAGTTTTATACTATACTTCCAAACTCCAGATACCTGCATTTAATAGCTCCAAAGGCAAATGGCCCCTTTTTATTAGATATTATAGGAAGTAGACTTGTCCTTTGTTTCTTCCAATTCTGATATTGATGCAATTGAGTCTAACTTGAAATCAATCCTGCTGGAGTCAGCTAAATTGGCAACACCAATGACGAAGTGGCATTTTTAAAATGACTCCAAAAGACCCAAGAACTGGTTCAAGTGTAAAAGTTGCATTTTTAAAATGACTCCAAAAGACCCAAGAACTGGTGGAATGACAAGTGTAGGGCTGCCATTCAGGCAAAAAGAAAAGCTCATAAAATGTTTCAAAAGTACCCATCTCAGTCAACAGCAATCTCTTATAAGCAATCATGTACTAAGGTGAAACTAGTTTGTAGGAAAGATAAACAGGGCCTGACAACAAGAGACAATGCCCAAACACCATAGTCCAATACTGGAGTATTTGCAAAGATCTCTCAATGCATGATGACCTGATCTTCAAAGGTAATCCCTGTCTCAAGGATTGTAACTAATGTAAACTAATTAGTCTTTTTTTTGTGATATCAAAAAAAGATATAAAGTTGTCTTATATTTGCGATATCCAATGCATTGGATTGAATTAAAAAGTTTAATACGAATAACAATAAGCAAAGAACTAAACAGAACAAAAATAAAGGGTCCTTCAAACTGCTAAATATCTAAAAGTTTTAAAGTAATCAATATCAATATTTTCTATAATTAATTTTGTGTACATAGGGTTGAGTGTGTATTCACCCAAGTCTCTATTTAGGGGAAGGTATCCTCCTGTCCCCCGTCCTAATGGTGTCTATGCTTATAAAATGACTACTTTCACTTGTTGATGGTCTATCATCTATCCAAGGGCAGAAATAAGGTAGTATATATATAAAGGACAATATAAACACAATTACAATGCCCCTAATTCTTTACTTTTCCCTCTGGAAAAAAAAAGTTTAGTCGCATTACTTCAAATTTTCCAGGTACCTACTTCGCCTTCCCCTATGGACTCAAAATACAAGATTGATTAAACATTTAAATATAACAGAACTATATATAGAAGTTGAAAAACAAATTCAAAATCGCAAATGTTAGTTGTGAACAAAACTAACTGAACCATATACAAACATCAATGATATCTGATACATATTACAGATATCACAGAACCATATATAGCAGTTGAAAAAAAAACTCAAAACTACAACTAGAAAATTCTGCTACTGATGGTTATGAGTTTTGGTGACAACTGTTGGTTGTTACTTTGAATTTGTTTTTCAACTGCTATATATACTTCTGTGATATTTGTAATATGTGTGATATTTGTGACATTTTCATACGATTCTGTGAGTTTTGGTCAGCACTATCTAAGTAAAGATACAAGATAAGTCAAAGTATTGTCAAAGATTGTATAATATTGTATTGTGATATATCCCCCATATTTCAACAGTGGCCGTATTTCAAATTTGAAAGTATTCAAAAAATAAAGTTAGAATTATCAATTATCAATTTTCAGTTTTTTCATTCACTCCATTATTCACCATTCCTGATTAGTCATGTTTCTTAGCGACTTCGGTTTAATAAAGAGAAATTTGTTTTCTTAACAGTTATGATCCTTCCAAATGGATATTGACTAGATTGGTCAGGTTAGAAGGAAAAAATTAGAAAAGCATAATAAGGGGCAAAAAGAAACATATTTATAAGAACGAAGGATCTTTATCTCCATTTCAATTTATTAGATATGCATGCTGCTCCGGATTGTATCAATTCAATCATTCCATTCCAGCAACACCAAAATATACGTTTTCTTCTGAATCTACCAGCCCTTTTCAGATATCACTTACCAAAGGCTTCTCTTATTTGTCTATGTGATGGCCCCCCTGCCATCCTTATTTGTCTTTTCTTGATGGCCCCCCTGCAACTCCAAGACTGCTCGAAGAAACTTCATTTCTTTTGAGAAGTGACTCTAATGACTCAGGTGAGAATGATATCGGTATTGTGCTTGAAAAGGACACACCAATCCAATCCCAGGCGTCACCTCATAAAAATAAAGCTTTTGCTGAAAGAAAGACAATAGCATCAAAATATTGTAGTTGCATATAAATGCAACTGCATAATTCTAATAATCAAGCTTCTTCTACATATCAAGTTTTATTCAGATCCGATCACCTATTTGTAAGATACCTCGATTTTTGCGTTCTCCAAGAATTCTGGTTTCCCCCTCCAATCTCACCGGATCTGGTCAGAATTTAAAATGAGAGTTCTAAAGCACAAGATCCTTCTAGATATCAAATTTCATTAAGATCTGATCACCCGTTCGTATGTAACAATACCTCATTAATTTCAAATTTTTCCGAATTGCTCCCCCCCCCAACTCCACCAAAGGGAGCAAATCCGGTACGGTAATGTCATTCACCTATCTTGGACTTTTGCTTATTCTTTCCACCAAGTTTCATCCTGATCTCTCCGCTACAAGCGTTTTCCAAGATTTCCAGCCCCCCCCCCCCAATGACCGTTTATTTCAATTCCATATCTAGGACTTGTGCTTATTTTCCCACCAAGTTTCATCCCGATCCCTCCACTCTAAGCGTTTTCCAAGATTTTAGGTTCCGCCCCGCAAATTCCCCTTCACCGGATCCGGTCGGGATTTCAAATAAGAGCTCTGAGACACGATATCCTTCTAAACATCAAATTTCATTAAGATCCGACCACTCCTTCGTAAGTTAAAAACACCTCTTTTTTTATTTTTCAGAATTAACCCTCCTCCCCCAACTTCCCTGAAGAGATCGGATCCGTTCCGGTTATGTCACTCACGTATCTAGGACTTATGATTATTTTCAGCACCAAGTTTCGTCCCGATCCCTCCACTCTAAGCGCTATCCAAGATTTTAGGCCCCCCCCCCCAACTCCCCCCAATGTCACCAGATCCAGCCGGTATTTAAAATAAGAGCTCTGAAACACAATATCCTTCCAAATATCAAATTTAATTAAGATCCCATCACCTGTTCGTAAGTTAAAAATTCTTCATTTTTTGTATTTTCTCCAAATTAAAGGGCCCCCACTCCCCCACCCATATGGTCAAATCGGGAAAAAGACAATTTCTGATTTAATCTGGTCCAGTCCCTGATACACCTGCCAAATTTAATCGTCCTAGCTTACATGGAAGTGCCTTAAGTAGCAAAACCGGGACAGACACAGAACGACAGAATTAGCGATCGCTATATGACACTTGGTTAATACCAAGTGCCATAAAAATATCAAGGGGAGTTAATTTTTTTAAGTCACAAGCCCACCAAATTTAAGACAGCAAGTGCTTAAAGACAGATTTCCATTAATTGAATTTCTTTATCCCATGAAGGATGATTATTGAATTAAGGGAGCTTGATCATTCAGATCGTGGTAATGAACTGTTGTAAGGAGCGACCCGGCTCAATAGTGACCAAAACTCTAAAAAACGGAATTTTTATAATAATAGTTACATCAAAAGAATCGCATTTTAATGCTGATTTTAAATATATTAAGTTTCATAAAGTTTAGACTTACCCATCAAAAGTTAAGCGTCTGAGAAAATATGCCTTATTTTAGAAAATAGGGGGAAACGCCCCTTAAAAGTCATAAAATTTTAACGAAAATCACACCACCAGATGAAGCCTATCTGACAACCATACAGTAGGAGTTTCAAGCCCCTATCTACAAAAATGTAGAATTTTACATTTTTTGCCACAAGACATCACGGATGCGTGTTTATTTGTTTTTTGTTTTGTTTTTTTCCCAGGGGTGATCGTATCGACTCATTGCTCCTAGAATGTCGTGAGATGGCTCATTCTCACGGAAATTGAAAGTTCTAGTCCTCTTTTTAAGTGACCAAAAAATTGGAGGGCACATAGGCCCCCTCCCAAGCTCATTTTTCCCAAACTCACCGGATCAAAATTCTGGGATAGCCATTTTATTCAGCATAGTCGAAAAAACTAATAACTATGTCTTTGGGGACGACTTACTCCCCCACAGTCCCTGTGGGAGGTACTGCAAGTTACAAACCTTGACCAGTGTTTACACATAGTAATGGTTATTGGGAAGGGTTATGCGGGGGAACTTCCCATGGAGGAATTTGTCATCGGGAAAGAAAATTTCCATGAAGGGGGCGCATGATTTTTTAGCATTTTTCTAAAGAACAATGAAAAAATAAAGATGAAAAGTTTTTTTTTCAACTGAAAGCAAGGGACAGCATTAAAACTTAAAACGAACAGAAATTATTACGCATACGAGGGGTTCACCTTCTACTAATACCTCACTCTTTACGCTGAAGTGATTTTATTATTTTCAACTATTTATTCTACGGCCTTTGTGATTCAGGGGTCATTCTTAAGGAATTGGGACAAAATTTAAGCTTTAGTGTAAAGAGCGAGGTATTGACGAGGGGGAACACCCTCATATACCTGATAAAAATATACGAATATAGAAGTTCGTTAAGTAAGTTACGTATATTTTTACTAATGAAAACGTTCGTAAAAAATTAAAAGTTTTAGTTGCCTTTTAAATAACCAAAAGATTAGAGGGTAACTATGCCTACTCCCTCGCTCCTTTTTTCTCAAAATCGTCCGATCAAAACAAATGAGAAAGCCATTTAGCCATAAAAAAAATTAATATGCAAATTTCGTTATAATTACACATGTGCGGAGAGCCAAAATCAAAACATGCATTAATTCAGAAACGTTCAGAAATTAAATGAAAAAAAAAACAAGCTTTTTTTAAACTGAAAATAAGGAGCGATAAAACGAATAGAAATTACTCCGTATATGAAAGGGGCCGTTCCCTCCTCAACGCCCCGCTCTTTACGCTAAAGTTTTTTACTGTTTTAAAAAGTAGAGTTGAGAGAAAGAGTCAAACTTTAGCGTAAAGAGCGAGTTGTTGAGAAGGGAACAGCCCCTTTCATATACGGAGTAATTTCTGTACGTTTAAGTTTTAATATCACTTCTTACTTTCAGTTTAAAAAACTTGTTTTTTTTTTAATTTTATATCTTAAAGAATCCCACTATTTTGTCCATTATAAAATTTCGTAGTTTTGTGGAACTGTATTGCCTGAACTTGTAAACCTTGAATAAGAGATCTAAATAAATGACAAAAAACTAGAAGCCAATACCTATTTTACCAGAAATCTTGGATTTAATGACCTCTGGATCATTAGGAAGGGTGAACTCAATTTTTTCCATTAATAGAAGTAGAATATTCGTTTCGGAAAATGTCTTAGCATATCTGCTAGGAAAAATACCAAAACCTACTCGAAGGAAACATTTTTGGAACAATTTGGCAGTTTTAGAAGACTATGGTACTACCCACTTATATTTAAAACATTCCCAACGCAAAGGACTTCAAATTTCACTGCCTTTCCAATCAAATTTGATAGTCAGCCCAAAGAATCTCATTAGGACTCGATGGTGGCTAGTCCCCTAAAAGAATTCCCAAATGAACCCTTGAGACGGCCAGTCGACGCTGAGACTCGCAAAACAATTTTAACGCAAAGAATTTCCTTAAATCCAATAGGCTATCCCTTGTTATTGCGATTAATTCAAATAAGCACAAAGGAGTACTCTTAGATTGTCGAGAACTAACAATTATATTGAGAAACCAAAGCCTTTAAAGAAGGGGATTAAAAGTAAAACATTATTTTTTTTCTCCAGCAGACTTATACATAAAACAAATTGAAAAGTTAAACACAAGACCTAAACACAAAATCCAAGACCTAGAAGCGAAGAAATATTATTTTACACACTGATTTAAATTGCTAAAAATCAATACTTATCTAAAACATCACATTAAAAACTTATAAGTAACAGATCTAACTTCAAGCCATTTTTAGTAAGTGATAGCAAAGCTAAATTAATGCAGGTTTTACGGATTCGGTTAAATTGAGCGTTTTATAAACACCAAAATGATTATAACTTATAACTTCGGTCTCTTTGAAAACGGTTGAAAACTTCTCAATGCAGACCCATTTCAGGTGAGAGAATGGCGTTAGCCATTTTCCATCTATATAGGATTAATATATAGGATTAAAATATAGGCTCTGTCCTATTTTCATAGGATTTCCCGGGTCCAAATATAGGATTTGAAAGTCTTCAGGATCAGACCTGTGGTAGAGGGTGTGGGATGCCGGGTCACATAAATTCGTCATTTCCTGAGTTTCTGTTGCATGTTCAAGAGTCGGTAAACCTGACAATCTATTTATATGCACAGACAATGGGACAGCGAAGAATGTTGTATATTCGCAAGTTTTACGTAGTTAAAAACATATATATATGTATATATATATATATATATATTCACAGGTGGGACATAGGGACACAACTACAATGGCGCGTAAAGACTTACGCGCGCGGGGGGGCTTGGGGGGGCGCGAAGCACCCCCACCAACTAGGTGATGGGGTGGGCCACCCCAACAGCTAGTATATATATAAAAATAAGTTTTCTGCGTGTTATGTCTGTCGAGTGACGTCATGTCGTAATGTCGTCATGAAGTTAGTTGTCGTCATGTTTGTATGACGAAGACGTCATTAAAAGTATTTAAGAAAATCGTTCTTAAAAAAAAACTAAAAAAAGGGTAAAAACTACAAAAAAAAACTAAAAAGAAAAAAAAACTAAAACTAATAAAAAAACTAAAAACGCTAAATAATAAAGCTAAATTAATAAATATATAAATGACGACGGGGACACAGGGAATGTTCGATTAGCAATCACCATCAACAAAGCTCAAGGGCAATCATTAGAATCATGAGGTATATATATATATATATATATATATATATATATATATATATATATATATATATATATATATATATATATATATATATATATCCAACTACAATGGCGAGTAACTAATATGGCACGTACCGACTTACGCACGCGGGGGGGCTTGGGGGGGGGGCGCAAAGCGCCTTCACCAACTAGGTTTTGGGGTGGCGCGAAGCACCACCCCAACAGCTAGTATATATCTATATATATAAAAATAAGTTGTCTGTGGGTCTGTCGAGTGACGTCATGTCGTCATGAAGTTAGTTGTCGTCATGTTTGTTATGACGATGACGTCATTAAAAGTATTTAAGAAAATCGTTCTTAAAAAAAAACTAAAAAAAACTAAAAAAAAGAGTAAAAACTACAAAAAAACTAAAAAGAAAAAAACCTAAAAACTAATAAAAAAACTAAAAACGCTAAATAATAAAGCTAAATTAATAAATATATAAATGACGACGGGGACACAGGGAATGTTCGATTAGCAATCACCATCAACAAAGCTCAAGGGCAATCATTAGAATCATGAGGTATAACTAAAAAAAAAACTAAAAAAAAGACCAATTCAAAAACGAATGTATATACAGACCGGGATACCGGGACACCGGGAATATAAATGACGACTGGGACACTCAAAGTGAAATTACAGACTGGGACACCGGGACACAAATGACTACCGGGACACAGGGACACAACTACAACGGGGACGCCGGAGGGTACAGGGGGGTATATAAATGACGACGGCGACACAGGGAATGTTCGATTAGCAATCACCATCAACAAAGCTCAAGGTCAATCATTAGAATCATGAGGTATAGATCTGAATACGAAATACTACACAACTACAACACAGGACACAACTACAACGGGGACGCTGGGGGGTACAGGGGGATATATAAATGACGACGGCGACACAGGGAATGTTCGATTAGCAATCACCATCAACAAAGTTCAAGGGCAATCATTAGAATCATGAGGTATAGATCTGAATACGAATTGTTTTTCCCATGGACAATTATATGTTGCATGTTCAAGAGTCAGTAAACCTATATATATATATATATATATATATATATATATATATATATATATATATATATATCCAACTACAATGGCGCGTAACTAATATGGCACGTATTAAAACAGCTAGTATATATCTATCTATATATATAAAAATAAGTTGTCTGTGGGTCTGTCGAGTGACGTCATGTTTGTGTGTCGAATGACGTCATGTTTGTCGACTGACGAAATTACAGACCGGGACATCGGGGCACAAATGACGACCGGGACACCGGGAATATAAATGACGACCGGGACACTCAAAGAGAAAGCGACCGGGACACAAGGAATGTTCGATTAGCAATCACCATCAACAAAGCACCAGGACACAAATGACGACCGGGATACAGGGAATATAAATGACCAGGACACTCAAAGAGAAATTACAGACTGGGACACCGGAACACAAATGACAACCGGGAATATAAATGACGACCGCGAGACTCAAAGAGAAATTACAGACTGGGACACCGGAACACAAATGACGACCGGGAATATAAATGACGACCGCGAGACTCAAAGAGAAATTACAGACTGGGACACCGGAACACACGGAAACAACTACAACAGGGACGCCGGGGGATATATAAATGACGACGGGGACACAGGGAATGTTCGATTAGCAATCACCATCAACAAAGCTCAAGGGCAATCATTAGAATAATGAGTTATAGATCTGAATACAGATTTTATATGTTGCATGTTCAAGAGTCGGTAAACCTGACAATAAATTTATATGCACAGACAATGGGACAGCCAAGAATGTTGTATATTCGCAAGTTTTACGTAGTATATATATATATATATATATATATATATATATATATATCTATATTCACGGGTGGGACACAGGGACACAACTACAATGGAGCGTAACTAATATGGCGCGTAACGACTTACGCGCCCCCACCAGCTAGGTGTTGGGGTGACGCGAAGCGCCGCACCACCCCAACAGCTAGTATATATATAAATAAATATAACTTGTCTGTGGGTCTGTCGAGTGACGTCATGTTTTTTCGACTGACGTCATGTTTTTTCGACTGACGTCATTATAAGGATTGAGCTGTATGTCGTCATGGTTGTTTGTCGTCTGACGTCATGTTTGTCGACTGACGAAATTACTGACCGGGAAAACGGGACACAAATGACGACCGGGACACAGGGAATATAAATGACGACCGGGACACATCATATACCAATTCAAAAACGAATGTATTCAAGCTGAAGTAGCCGAGCTGATAAAGCATTATGTTCCAGGTCCGAGAGGTTCCAGGTTCAAACCTTGACTTTAGCATTAATACAAAAGAAGAAGAAAAAACTAAGAAAGGTAAAAACTACAAAAAAAAACTAAAAAGAAAATACTAAAAAACTAAAGAGCTAAAAAACTAAAAAAATAAAAACTAAAAGAAAAAAAAAACAAAAAAAAATTTAAAAAGGTAAAAACTAAAAAAAAAACTAATAAAAAAAACTAAAAACTGAAAAAGAAAAACAAGAGCTAAGAGCTCATATGGCACTTGTGATGAGGCGAGAAGGGCTAAGAGCCAAGAGATCATATGGTATGAGCTCTAACAAAATTCTATGAATCAATAGATTGATTTAAAAAGGAAAATAAGAGGCTTAATACCGGTCAGGATTTAAAATAAGAGCTCTGAGTCACGATGTCCTTCTAAATATCAAAATTCATTAAGATCTGATCACCCACTCGTAAGTTATAAATACCTAATTTTTTCTAATTTTTCCTCTCCCTTTAGCCCCCAAGATGGTCGTATCTGGGAAAACGACTTTATCAAGTCAATTTGTGCAGCTCCCTGACACGCCTATCAATTTTCATCGTCCTAGCACGTCCAGAAGCACCAAACTCGCCAAATCACTGAACCCCTCCCCCCAACTCCCCCAAAGAGAGCGAATCCAGTACGATTCTTTCAATCACGTATCAAGGACATTTGTTTATTCTATCCACCAAGCTTCATCCCGATTCCTACACTCCATGTGTTTTTCCAAGATTTCCCCCTCCAACTTCCCCCAATGTCAAAAGATCTGGTCGGGATTTGAAATAAGAGCTCTGAGACATGAATTCTTTCTAAAAATCAAATTTCATTAAGATCTGATCATCTATTTGTAAGATAAAAATACCCCAATTTTCACATTTTCCAAGAATTCCGGTTTCCCCCTCCAACTCCCCCCAACATCACAGGATCTGGTCGGAATTTAAATACGAACTTTAAAGCACAAGATCCTTCTAAATATCAAATTTCATTAAGATCTGGTCACCCTTTCGTAAGTTACAAATACCTCAGTTTTCAAAATTACCCCCCTCCAATTCCACCAAAGAGAGCAGATCCAGTCCGGTTATGTCAGTCACGTATCTTAGACAGGTTTTTATTCTTCCCATCCAGTTTCATCCTGATCTCACTGCTTTAAGTATTTTCTAAGATTTCCGGTCCCCCCCCCCCAATTACGCTTGATCCGGTTGAGATTTAAAATAAGAGATCTGAGTTATGAGGTCCTTCTAAATATGAAGTTTCATGAAGATGTAAGACTTCTGCTTATTTTTCCCACTAAGTTTCATCCTGATCCCTCCAATTTAAGCGTTTTCCATGATTTTAGGTTTCCCCACCCCAAACTTAACCAACGTCACCAGATCCAGTCAGGATTTAAAATAAGAGCTTTGAGACACGATATCCTTCTAAATATCAAATTTCATTGAGATCTGATAACCCGTTTGTAAGTTAAAAATACCTCATTTTTTCTAATTTTTCAGAAATAACCCCCCCTCCCCAACTATCCCAAAGAGAGCGGATCCGTTCCGTTTATGTCAATCATGTATCTAGTACTTGTGTTTATTTTTCCCACCAAGTTTCATCCCGATCCCTCCACTCTAAGTATTTTCCAAGTTTTAGGTTTCCCCCTCCCAACTCCCCCCAATGTCACCAGATCTGGTCGGGATTTAAAATAAGAGCTCTAAGAAACGATATCCTTCTAAACATCAAATTTCATTGAGATCCAATCACCTGTTTGCAAGTTAAAAATACCTCATTTTTTCTAATTTTTCAGAATTACCCCCCCCCCCCTCCAACAACCCCAAAGAGAGCGGATCCGTTCCGATTATGTCAATCATGTATCTGGGACTTGTGCTTATTTTTCCCATCAAGGTTCATCCTGATCCCACCACTCTAAGTGTTTTCCAAGATTTTAGGTTCCCCCCCCCCCTCCAACTCCCCCCAATGTCATCAGATCCTGTCGGGATTACAAAATAAGTTCTCTGAGACACAATATCATTCCAAACATCAAATTTCGTTAAGATCCCATCACCCATTCATAAGTTAAAAATACTTCATTTTTTCTATTTTTTCCAACTTAACTGGCCCCCCACTCCCCCCCCCCCAAATGGTCAAATTGGGAAAACGATTATTTCTAATTTAAGCTGGTCCCGTCCCTGATATGCCTGCCAAATTTCAACGTCCTAGCTTTCCTGGAAGTGCCTAAAGTAGCAAAACTGGGACCGACAGACAGACTGACAGACCGACAGAATTGGCAATTGCTATATGTCACTTGGTTAATACCAAGTGATACTCAATTGTGTATGGTTGGATATTGTTCTTACATTTTACAGAATATAATTTTTTAGAAATTGGCCTACCCATTGGGTATAGGGTAAAATATCTCTTTTAGAAAAATACTACTTTTCTTTGGCATTCTGGAAAAATGTAGATTTGATCTTGGACCATCCCTATTTCACTATAGCATGATGCAATGAGTTGGTTATAACAAGAGCCCTGTCTTCTAGGCGAAATTTTCAACAATAGTTTTTTAGCATAAATTAAACATGTGGTCTCTGTTTAGAGTGGAAATTAAATAGAAAATAGTATTTTATAGTTGTGATTTATACAATAAATAGGCTATGAAGCAATAAGATGAGCATTTTTAGAATCAGAAGAAAATTCATTTTCTGTTAATAGGCTATGTGAGTAAAACTAAAACACTGATTGGATACACATGTCTACTTCCTAAAAAAAGGTCAAAATGATAATTTTTGGTATATTATAGCATATAGCAAGGTTCTGAAGAAGGTCTGTATTCTGCATTTATTCAACAAAGTGATAAAAAATAACCTCAAAGAGGGTTTATTAAAATAAATATAGAATACAGAAATTGCCCCACTGCCAAGGGGGCTCATGAAATAATACAATTTGCTCTACAGGGAATGTTACCAGTAAAAAAGCCCACTTTCTGCATTTTGAGTTGGTCCCATGGAGGAGGAGGGTCAACCAGAAATGGATATACTCCTAGAATTAGCATTTCTAGGTACTGCAGCATGGGAACTATGCTGCTTTGCAGAATGGTATCCAGTTTAGACAGCTTCTGACAAAACTAAACATTTACCATTACCATCCCCTCTATATATACCAATTCAGGTAAAATTATAGCAGTTCATATAACTGGCTTACCAATAAAGTGAGCATATCACCTGGGCTGCCAAATTGACACATTTTGTGTCAAAATGACAACACAATGGACAAAAATGATACATTTTCAATAAAAAATGACAGATTTTTCCAAAAAATGACACATTTTTCTCATCCAAGTCTTGTTTTTTGAATGGTAATAAAACAAAAGTAAAATTTTAATTTTCTACCTCCAGAAAAGCTACAAATTAATGGAAGGGATTAGCGCTACCTAACAGTGGCAGTAGTACACAAACAGTGTGGAATACAGGACCAATCCTAACACCATATTTAAAATTTAAACCACACAAAGAAAAGTCACAGGCAGAAATTTCAAATCAAAATACATGCTGAATATCTGAACTTAAATTGACTTTTTGATTGAGTATTTGATGTAGCCAATGGTACATACTTAAAAGTAAAAAAGTAAACAGCATGCAGTTTACCAAAGCTATATGCATAAGCAGCAACTCCCATTTTTAGGAGTACAGGAGGGGTATCCCACCTTGGCTGAGATTACAAATTTCCAGAGATGTCTTTCCTTCAGAATAATCTATCTGGCTTGAAAAGGCACCAACAAATACAACAAAAATACTAAATTGAAGCTGGCTTACATATTGAGTAAATAAAAAGCTTAGCCAATAATGCTGATTATGATGTCATACAAAAAGTCTATTTTCAATTTACTGTTGGAATTAATTGCCCCTACAACTCTTATAAATTTCAACTAGCCTCATTGGCTGCTCAGACACAAATTTATAGTGTGTAACATTACTTTAGTCAAATGTTTCTATTTCTGTCATGAAGTCATAAAATGGTCATGATCCCAAGATAATAGAATAAGGTTAAGTTTATTCCTTTTTGAACTGATTATATATTTAAAGCTCTAAATAACGATTTGACAATTAAATATGATACCACTTGCAGCAAAAAATATGACACATAATGGAATCTGAGATGAGACAAAAAGCCCATTTTTGGAAAAAATATGACACTCCTTAAAAAAATTTGGCAGCCCTGCATAACACTTTATGCCTTTTCTTGTGCTCTTATGAATATAATAATCACTTCTAACTGATATTCAAATTTAAGCAATTTTTATCCTAACCTAACATTATTATAAATAATTTTAGCACTAAGAAAATATAGCATTTTCTGTTCAAAAATAATGGTCCTGAAAAAATGTAGTATTATTTTGTGGAAATTGAGTGGTCAATTTTTTGAAAATGTATCATTTTTAAGAGCTCAATAAGTGCTTAAATCTCAATTTAAGGTAGAAGCAATTATTATATGCATAAAGTGCATAAAAAAGGTCTCAAGTGATATATTCACTTATAGGAAAGACAGTTATATGAACTGCTATAATTTTTCCTAAAGTTTTACTTTAGGTACTTTTGACTATTTATTTTTTATTATTTTGGCTAAAATTATAGCAGTTTATATAACTGACTTACCAATAAAGTGAAAATACCACTTGATGCATTTTTTTATGTTCTTTATGAATATATTATTTGCTTCTACTGCAAATTCTAATTTAAGCATGTTTTAAGCTCTTAAAATTGACAAATTTTCAAATAAAGTATGACTTATCTCTCTTTTTCCACAAAATAATACATTTTCTCAGTGCCATCTTTTCCATCATTTTTGAAAAAATAATGCTACATCTCAGTGCTAATACTATTTATAATAAGGTTAGTTTAGGTTTTGATTAAATAACTTAAATTTGAATTTACATTAGAAGCACTTATTACATATGCAAAGAATATAACAAAGCCATTGAGTAGTATATTACACTTTATTGGTAAGCCAGTTGCATGAACTGCTAGTTTTACCCATAAATTTTCTAAGTAACTTGGTGATAATATCTGTGCAGCTGGAAAATTATTTCTTTTACAAATATCGTAAACATCCCAATAGTTGGATAATGCTATATCTCAGCTTTTCTAAAATATAACTAACTAGGTAGCTAATTAAATTTTCAAAGCAAACTATTCATAATATACAACTAGCCAAATAAATTATTTCAGTTCAGCATTGCATAGATATCTACCAAGGTGGATAAACCTTTGACCTAAAATGTCTTTTATTATCCAACTATCCTACTTTTGTCCTCACTAATCTAGGTATGCTTTAGACCAGTCAAGTAGGCTATATTATTTTTTTTCAGTATGTTGTTCTGAGAATGTTTGGCATTTTGATCTGACCAAATTAAACTTTCTTTTTTACAATTATTTTAGTTCAAAGCAATTCTCAAACCCCTTTCCAATTGAAAGCAGTCTTTTATGTATCTTTTTGTTCTAGCATGTCTCTTTCTCTAAAACCAGTATTATAAACCTTCAAATAGTCTGAATTTTCCGTAAAACTAAAGTATAAATGATATACTTACAAAAAAAAAAAAACGATTAATAAAGAAAACTGAAATTAAGATTTGGCCATTAGATGACCGCCATTTTTCCTACAAAATGGCGTTTGATGATAATGAAGAAATTATTGTGACAAACTGTAAAATATAACCAGCCGAAAATTAAGCCAAATGCTATAGAAACAGGCGGAAGGCAGAATACGAATTTCTATCCTAAATATTGGAAAGGAAGAATCTGAAACTTCCATCTTGATTTCCTAAGACAAAATTTTATCTGCGAGTAGATCAAAAAGATTTGTCAAGATTTATTCCTGAACCATCATCTAATACAGATTGAAAACCGTCGCGAAGCCAAAAGAAGACTTTAGAAGGCTTGGTATTCCAAAAAGAAGAAGACAGCCGTATGCTAGGGGATATAAAAATGTCGATAAAAATCCATTTCTCGTAACATCAAAAAAGTTTTTTATAATTTTATATAAGTCCTATATTAGGCTTAGTTGTCATTTTTATTTTATTTATTTATATATATATATATATATATATATATATATATATATATGGGGGGCGCTTTGCTCCCCCCAAAACCCACCCGCGCGCGTAAGTCGTTACGCGCCATATTAGTTACGCGCCATTGTAATTGTGTCGCTGTGTCCCACCCGTGAATAGAGATAGACTGTAATTTCTCTTCGAACAATCCCTGTGTCCCGGTCGTCATTTATATATCTTCCCTGTGTCCCCGGCATCCCCGTTGTAGTTGTGTCCCTGTGTCCTGGTTGTCATTTATATTCCCTGTGTCCCAATCGTGATTTGTGTCCCGGTGTCCCAGTCTGTAATTTCTCTTTGAGGTTCCCGGTCGTCATTTATATTCCCTGTTTCCCGGTCGTCATTTGTGTCCCGGTCTGTAATTTCATCAGATGACAAACATGACGTCACTCGACAGACAGACATAACACACATACAACTATATATATATATATATATATATATATATATATATATATATATATATATATATATATATATATATATATATATATATATATATATATATATATATATATATATATATATATATATATATATATATATATATATATATATATATATATATATATATATATATATATATATATATATATATATATATATATATATATAGCTAAAGGTAGTGGGGATGAATAAGCAATCCGACCGAGCAAATTTCGTTTCTTGTCCCTAAACAGAAAAGGTAGCAGAAGAATAACCGTTACAGGGTGTTTTTCTCCTAATCCCATTACCTTTTATAGGTCTTCAGGCCCACGCTGTGATTGAAGATTTTTACCAACTTCATTACATCATGTTAATAAATAAACAAACTCTAGGGGATAAAAGTGGCTTTAAAAGGTGACAAATTCAGGAGTAGTTATTGCGCTTATGTTACAAATTAACATATCTTTTTTTTGAATTTTGATTGAAGTTATTTTGGGAACAAGGGAGTGGATGATTTGCAAGGACTTAAAAACATTTTTAACCCAGGAGGTAGAAATTTTTCCTATGACCTAGCCCCCAAGCTTAATTCTATAAAGAAGGTATTTTTAACATTTAAAAGGTTGAGTAGCCAAAAAACCTTTTACCTGAACAAAATGTCAAAAAATATGCAAAGAAACTAAAGTATTAACATATTACTAAAAACATTATTAATCTTAAATGTGTGTCTTTTATCAAAGGAAAAAATTATCAAATGTGGTTAGGATATTGATCACTATCTTATTTTCCATATTGCTTAAAAATCCTTTGAGAACGATCAAAACCTCTGAAAAAGCACATCCCCCGATCAATTATCAAAGGAAGGAGGGGAAGGGTGCTCTGAAATTCCCAATATTACTTTTTTTTAACCTACATTTCTGTATGATATTTTGCACAATATTTTTCCTCATTAGCGTTCTAACAACTTCAATTTAAAAAACGTCTGTATTGGCAGTATGAGAAAACATAGGACAAGGAGAAAACAAGGCAGTTTACAGCCAGATGAAAAAAAAGAATGACATTTCAAAAATAAGTAGTAGTAGTAGTAGCAAGGTTTAATAGCAAAAACTTGACAGCTATCGCTGATTTGTGTTTCTTTACAACATATTCAAAATCAAACTATATTTGTAAATATAAATCAAACTATAAATATTAACTCTTATTGTAAATTTTGACGAAAACCGGGACGAAAGAAATTACCATATCGGTTTGTTCTTGCTTTAACGGGAACTAACTTATCTTGCTTTTTCGTTCTTGATGGTAGATATCGATCGGGTAGAATGTCAGGCAAGAGCTTTTAAGAAAGCAAGAACTTTCAAAAACTCATTATCAGAGTTTCGTCCCGGTTTTGGAGTGACGGCAGTCCTAGCCCCTCAAGAGCCTTTTCGTATGGGATGTAACGGCGGCCCAAGATGATCGATACCGGTCGGGGCGGACATACGCCATGTGTCCATGCTTAATACTCTTTGTGTTCGCATTGAACCTATGCATATCGTTTAAAGTCTGTAGACTAGAGTTTGCACTTTTAACCACGTGTTTTATATGTGCGGCAAAGCTGAAGTCATTGGAAAAAGTAACTCCAAGGATTTTGATACTGTGTGTTAGAAAGAATGGAACATTTGGCTCCATAAAATCACTTTTTAGCGGGTTAAAGCGCACTATCTTTGACTTGTTCACACTAATCTCAAGATTTAGCTCCGCGCACCCTTTTTTGAAAACGCTGAAAATTTTTTAACTGAATTGTGGCGTCACAACTCCGTTTTGTACTAAATATTTCAGGATAAATGACAGGTCGTCCACGAACTTGTAGCGGTGGTCAAAGTCAGCTATGAGGAAGTTACTTACAGACAATAATACAATAGCCGCAAGCTTAGTGCCTTGAGGGGCTCTACAGGTGTAATAGGACCACAGGTGGAATAGAGAGCAAACACACGATGCATCCTCTGAGAAAGTCCAACACGAGCCTAAGATTTCTTTTCTTAGCCTCCATTAGCTTGAGATTAAGGACAGCTATAATATGATTTATTAATTCAAATGCCTTTCGGAAATCTATGCAACCAAGGTCTACAAAACTGTGACCTTTTTTTACCCACTTCAGGAAACTATCGTATATCTGCACTAGGTACACTGAGGTATTACAGTCTTTCAGTCCACAGTATTGTCTCTGGTCGATAGATCCCTTGATTTGATCAAGTAAGACCCTCATGATAAAGGTCTTGGCCACTTTTGCCAGGCATGGTGTTTGCGAAATAGGTCTATGTTCGTCACAGCTCTTAGGGTTAGTAAGCTTCGGAATTATGCTAGCGTAAGCTTTTTTCCAAACAGCTGGAAAGATCCCTATACAAAAGCAAGGGTTTATCAGCACTGAGAGTGGTTTCGCATTAAAAGGGGCGTATTCTCGACTCAGTTGGGGTGGAAGTTCGTCTGGATAAGCTGAGCAGTTTACTTTCACCTTCATCAGGGTCTTATAGGTTGTCATCTCATCAAAAACAACTTCACCTTCATCTGTGTATTTCAGTCAAGTATTTCAGACTTCTGCGCTTGTGTGGGAGAAGGAAATGACATCCAGATGCGGGTGAAATATTAATTAACCTCATCAGCAGTTGTGTAAGTTCCGTCAAGGTGGCTTATTTTTATGTTGTTATGAATGTACTTGCCAGTAATTTTCTTGACCGCTCTGTGCCATTTCCTGGGATTAGTGTGCCTAAGACTGTCCGAAAACTTCTCACGCCCGTAATCTTTCTTCGCACTTCTCATGAAAGAGGTAATGCGATTGCGTAATATTGTCGCGTCTGGCAAATCTCCTTGGAAAAGCTTGCACTTTTTTCGGATTAGTTTTTTGATTTGGGGGATTATCCAGGGTTTATCACTTTCACATCTAATGAAAATATTTTCAGGAAAAACTCAAAGTATTCGGCATGGAGAACTTCGTTGAACAGTTGGCATTTTTTGTCTAGGCTTTTGTCTCCTTAGACTTCTGGAAAAGTGTGAGCAGCTATCCATTGACCATTGGTGCTAATTGCTGAATCAGTAAGCGGACGGTACTTGACACGCGTAATTTTAGGCTTGGGCATTGAAGTGGTAGCTGACCAGAGCACAAAGTTGTGATTAGAACAGGCAAGCGGCCCAAGGGATTCAGGGGTTTGGTAATATATCTCACAGTTGGTCAGAATTAAATCAAGTATGCTGCCGGATTCATGTGTTTGGAAATTTACAACCTACTTGAGGGAAAAGCATGATGCTAGCCAGCTTTTCTTGGTTTGGTTAAGGTCCCCAGCCAGAACAATAGCATGGTTTCCATGAAAATCAAGAAGGTTGTTGACAGTCTTTTGGAGGTATGTTACAAGATCACGTCGGTTTTTAGAACTTTCAGGGTAGTAGACTGAAGCAAAGATGATGCATGTGTAAGCACGCGGCATTGCTTATGGTTTGCACCAAACCCACATAGCCTCATGTTCAGTGCTTTCGAGTTCACGTAGCTCCTTCATAGGGACATCTTCACGAACGTTAAGGACTACTCCACCGCCTAGTCTGCGGTTGCCAAGAGCTTGTCTTGTTCTGAGATATAGGGCATAACCGGTAAGTTTTCCAGTCACTCCAGTCAGATTCCAAGTTTCTGCTATGGCTGCGACAGAAACATTGTTCTGCCGTAGTACTACGTCGATCTCATCTATTTTATTGCAAAGAGAACGTGTGTTACAAAGCAGGAATGTGGGAAAACACTTCTTTGCATTGTATGCGACGGGAGACAGAGTTGATGGGAGTAGTTTAGAGCTTTCAGGGCCTGGGTCTGCGTTATATTTTGAGAGGGAGGGCAGAGGTTTCTGATTCGAAATTTTTACTTCTATGTAGAACCTGTATTTTGCTGTCAGTAATTTGTCATTCTGCCAGAGACAATTGTCTCAATCACTTTACTGGGGTGGTCTCTTTGTCTAGTTTTAACTCGTATTCCAGCTCTTTTCCCGCGCCGCCTTCTTCTTTTCTGTCCGTACAGAGCAGCGCATCCTGGCGGAGCCTTCAGCAGTACAAGTTCGTTTAAATGAATGAAGGTGGATGGCACTAGTGGTGAAAATGGATAGGGTCTAATTTTAATGAGTGTTTTCATCAAACTGCTGATACCTACCTGGTTGCTCATCACACCAATTACTAGTCCGTGAGCAACTGCATTCAGCACTATAGGAATTTCTTAGGGTGTTTGATTTTGATATCGCACAAATATAGGGCTAAACTTTCCAGATGGTCTAGAGCATCAACAGCGCAAGCGCCATCTAGGTTAATGTACGGATGTTGTATATAGATGGCACCACCACCAAGCAGGGTGAATAAAGCTCAAATAAAGTGATCTATTTAATTTGTATGAAAATGTCACTCATGTTTTTGAGTCTATGTGTTTGTATGTGTATTTACATCTCTCTCCACCTGCTTGCGTGTCTTTCTGTCTGTTTGCATACCTGTTTGTATGACTGAGTGTTTTGTGTGCGTGATTTTGTTTCTCTCTCTCTCTGCCTGTGTGTCTGAGCGTTTGTTTGTTTGTATCTCCGCCTGTTTGTGTGCGTGTGTATCTGACGTGTGATTGTATACCTTTTTTATCTCTCTGTGCCCGCGTGTCTGAGTGTCTTGTTGCCTCTCTCTGTGCCTAAGTGTCTGACTTTGTGCGCTTGTATGTGTATTTGTCTCTCCGTGCCTGTTTGTTTGAGCCCTTGCTTACTTGTCTCTGTGTACCTTTGTGTCTGACTTTGTGTGTATTTTCGCTTCTCTCTCTGCCTAGGTGTCTGTTTTTCTGTCTCATGTGTGCCTGCGTGTCTGACTTTTTTTGTTTGTATATGTTTTCGTCTTTCTCTATGCGTGTGGGTATCAGTTTCTTTTTGCCTGTTTGTCTGACTTTGCTTGGAGATTTTTTTGTCTCTCTCTGTGTCTGCGTGTCTGAGCGACTTTTTGCCTGTCTCGCTGTGCCTGTATGTCTGGATTTGTGCGTTTTTACGTAAGTTTATCTCTCTCTGAACCTCTGTATCACAGCGTTTGTATTCCTGTCTCTGTGTGTCTGATTTAGTGGGTTTGTTGGCTGTATTTTTATCTCCTTTCCTGTCTTTCTCCCTCTCTCTGTGTCATTGAGTCTGACAATCTGTTTGCCTATCTCCGTTCGCCTGTGTTTCTGACTTTCATTCCTTGGATAGATTTTTGTATCCCCCTATTTCTCTCTGTGCCCGTCGGTTAATTGTCTTGCATGTCTCTGTAGTGGACTTAAGGACGTTTACATGTCTTTGTGTGTGGACTTAGTGTGAATGTGTTATATTATCACTCTCTGTGCCCGTGGGTCTGATCGTGTGTTTGGTTGTCTGTGCTTCTTTTTGCATGCCTATGTCTGTTTTTTATATGCGTTTGCGTGTTTATTTTTGGTCTTTCTCTATGATTGTGGGGTTGAGCGTCCTTTTGCTTTCCTCTTTGTCTGTTTGGAAGACTGTATGTTCAAATTTGTTTATTTGTGAGTGTTTTTGTCTCTCTGTACCTTTGTGTCTGAGCATTTATTTGCCTGTCTCTGTGTGACTGTGTGCCAGACTTTGTGTGCTCTTATTTGTTTTTATCTCTCTCTGTGTCTCTGAGTATGAGTTTCCTTTTGCCTGGCTCTGTGTGCCTGTTTGCCTATCTTTATGTGTTTATGTGCTTTTGTCTCTCTATGTGTCTGTTTTTCTGAGAGTCTGTTTGTTTTGTCTCTGTTTGCCTTTGTGTCAGACTTTGTGTGTTTTTATCCCTCTTCGTGGCTTTGTTTCTGAAATTGTTTGCATGTCTTTGTGTCTGTTTGCATGCCTGTGTGTCCGGACATGTTTGTTTTTTATTTCTTTCGGTGCCTGTGTGTCCTAGCGTCTCTTTGCCTGTTTGAGTGTGCCTCCGTGTCTGACTGTTGGTGTTTTCGTGTATTTTTGTCTCTCTGTGCCTTTTGGTCTGAGTGTCTGTTTACTTGCTTGATTCTCGGACTTTGTGTGTAGGTGTGCGTTATTTTCTTTCTCTGCCAGAGTGTTAGAGCGTCTGTTTGCCAGTCCCTGTTTGCCTATAATTTTAACTTTGTGTGTTTTTTGTGTGCTATTATCTCTCTCCGATCCTCTATGTCTCAGCGTCCGTTTGTCTGTCTCTATGTGCGTGAGTTTGTGCGCTTTATCGCGTGTTTTACCTCTCTCTGTGCTCATGGGTCTGATCGTCGATTTGCCTGTCTCTCTTTGCGTGTGTTTCTAGCTTTGTATGGTTATGTGTGTGTTTTATCTCTCCATCTGTCTCTCTCTCTCTCTCTCTATCTGTGCCGGTTGGTCTAAACGTCTGTTTGCCTGTTTCTGTGTATGGACTTTGTCTGTGTGTCAGTGTTTTGGATCTCTCTGTGCCGGTGGGTCTGATCGTCTTTTTGCCTGTCTCTGTGTGCCTTTGTGTGTGTATGAGTCTTTTCGTCTCTCTCAGCTCCTGTATGACGAGCGTCTGTTTAGTCGTCTCTGTTTGCATGCCTGTGTGTCTGACTTTCTGTGTTTGTTTGTGACTCTGTCTCCTTATGTCTGTGTGTCTTAGCGTCTGTTAGCCTGTCTCTGCGTGCCTTTGTGGCTGACTTAGAGCTTATGTGCCTTTTTGTCTCTCTCGGAGCCTGTGTGCCTAAACTTATGTTCTATTTGTGTTTGTTTGCATCTAATTGTGTCTCTTTGCATTACTGTGTGTTTGACTTTGTGTTTTGCATGTATTTTTTCTCTCTCTGTGCCCGTGTGTCGGGGCATCTGTTTGTATATTTCTGTGTACCTGTGTGTCTAATTTTTGCGGTTTTGTCGCTCTCTGTGGCTCGATTTCTGTTTGCACGTCTCTGTGTCTGGATGCATACCTTTGTGTGATTTTGTCTTTTTCTGGGCCTGCGTATTTCAGTATATGTTTGCCTGTCTCCGTCTGTCCCTATGTCTTATTTTGTGTACCTCCGTGTATGTTTGTTTTTCACTCTCTCTCTCTGTCTCTCTCTTTCTCCCTTTCTCTCTCTGTGTCTGTATGTCTCAGCATCTGTTTGCCTGTCTCCGTTTGCCGGTCTCAGCGTCTAGAATTTGGAAAAATCCTGCCCTTCTCTTTCAAACCTTGGTAAAAAGAAGTATTAACCTATCTCAGACTCTAGTAGATTCCCAATGAGCCTGGTAGTTGTTACTTTGTTTCTTTAAATTCCTTTTCTTGTGTATCCAACTTTTGAAAAAAGTTTTAAAAGCCGTAGTTGTAATATAACAAAATAATGCAATGAAATATTATTATTTAAACAATGACATGTAGAATATCATCACAAAATATGAATACTTGGAATTAATTCCATAAAATAGTTCATTATCTTCTCTCTTGACATGACGCTTATTCCATTTGAGGTCAAAGACAACTTTTAATAATCTCACTGCACATTTCATTATTGATTTCATTGACAGTATTTATTGGTAAACAATCGATGGTACTAGTAAAATTTTCTGGTGCTTTGTTTCTCATCAATTCTGCTCTATATTCCCTGGTGATATTCTTTGTCAATGCTCTTTTTATTTTGCTTGCGGTTTCACCATCCTTTACGGTATTATTTTTAAATACGTTTCAGTTTCGGCACATAGATAAGATATGCAATATGACGTTGGTTCTGTAGTAGGCTGGTGTTCTTCTTATCTTCTTTTGAATGAAAAATCTTCGTTTTATAATAAGCACAAAGTAAAAAACAAATCACACAGAATCAGGTAGCAGAGTCTCTCAAACTCCGGAAAGTTCTATTAGAAGGTACAAGAATTATTTATTTATCAAAAAATTCTTGAGTTCTAATGGTTACCAATTAGAGAAAAAACACAGAGATTCAGGTAGCAGAGTCTCTCAAATTCCGTGAAGTTCTTAAAAAGATACAAGAATTGTGTATTTAACAAAAAATCATCGCTTTTTAATGATCGCCAACCAAAGACGTTGATGTTTAACAATCAAAGAAACTATGAAAATCACCGTTTCAAACTGTGCTGGCTCTCGAAACGAGATAAAAATACAATGGTGTAACAAACACAATGGTGTAACATTTACAATAATATCTCCCTAAGCCTATTTCCAGTTATCGATTTATTCCCCTCCAAGCGTATTATTTCCAGAAATAAGAAACACACAATCTATAGCTTTATCAATCTAGAAGCCTTGAGGTAAAATCTCTGTACGGGAAAGACCTTATTTTCCAGAATTTTTTTCCTGAAATTAGGAAGGATTTGTTGGCACATATCTTTAAGGCACCATACAGTTGGGGAAATCTACGGTCTTGCGTTCGATTCCTATAGCTTATGAAACCCTTTGGTTTCGTCGGATTATAATGCTTCCTTGAAGAAAAAATCACGAAAAAAAGAATATCTCGAAGCAAAAACAAATCTTAATGAAAAATAATCTTCATGAAAAAAAAATCTCAAATTAAAAATAATATTGAAGAAAAAAATATCTAGAAGAACAAACACCATGAGGGGGAAAATCCTAAAAGAAAAAAAACGCCTTGAAAGCAAAAAGATAAAACGTCTCTTAAAAGTATTACGTAGTATCCCACGAGTTTGCCATCTTCAGTTACCACTGGGGATATCCCACTTGATTAAGGTCCCATGTGCTGTCACACAACAAGTCAGGTGAGATTATGTCATACTCAATAAATTTAACAGGTCACACAGGATTATGTCATCCATAGCGTAGATAAACGACCCTTTATTACGTAAAAACACCTGCGTCTTGAAGAAATAGCACCAATATGAATGATGCTATGAAATAGCATCAATAGCACCTGTGTCTTGAACGGATCACCGCTAAACGTCTTCGTGAGTAACAGTGAAGAAGAAAAGAGTAGTGGCTGTGGACCCATTTGAATTCAAAGGGCTGTCGCTACTAATATGGAATATGAAAGAAATAAAAAAATTAAATTTGACGATACCGAAAAAAGATTGGCTTGCACAGACAAAATTAACAAAAATAGGCGGAAAAAGCTAAGAACCTGGGTATTTGAGGAGCCAGGCTTGATCTCCCGCTCCCTGTTTCTTCAGCAATACTGACATGATTGCATTGTATAACATTATTCGCGTAATACGGCCGTTTCCCAAGTTCAAGGACGATAGTTTTCTGCTGGGGGGGGGGGGTAAGATTGGAACATGAAAACACCTTTACAGGACTTAATTTTGGCAAAACATACAGAATAGGAAGGTAAAGCTTAACAGCCTTGTTGTGTATTTAATATTAGGGATGATAGCCATTACAATATATGAATATCAAAATGAAACAATGTCCCGTTATGCCTCACCATCTCGTCAAATTTAGCCAATTAATAAGAGCAGAAGAGGGATCTTTCTCGCTTTATAACTCGTTTTCAAAGAAGTGTGAAACACCCCTTTGATTTTGATGTAGAAATATACATTTAATACAGATTCTTTCATTCTGTATATCAGGGCTTTGCATTAAAATGAAACAAAGAGATTATAAGCACTTTCTTATTTGTAAGCCAATATGTTAAGATAATTAAATTAAAAAAACTAGTTTTTTAACTGCAAGTAAAGAATGACATTAAAACCTTAAACGAACAGAAATTAATCCGTATATGAAAGAGGTTGTTCCCTCCTCAACGCCTAGCTCTTTACGTTAAAGTTTGAGTCTTTGTCACAGCTCTACTTTTTCAAACAATAAACAATAGTCTCGTCAATACCTCACTCTTTATTCAAGAGCTTGAATTTTGTCTCAATTCTTTAAGAATGACCATCTGAATCACAAAGGCCGTAGAATAAATATTTGCAATTACTAATAATGCTTTGGCGTAAAGAGCAAGTTATTGTGGAGGAGACAGGCTCCCTTATATACGTAATATTTTCTGTTTGTTTTAAGTTTTAATGCTGCTCATTACTTCCAGTTGAAAAAAATATTTTCCCATAGTTTTGTTTTTAAATAATGCTATCGACTAAACTGAGCAAAATCACCATCTCAAAATTTTGATTCGGTGACTTTGTGGAAAAAATGAGTTTTGCAAGGGGCCTAATTGCTCTCCAATTTTTTTGGTCACATAAAAAGGGCACTATAACTTTTACTTTCCGTTAGCATGAACCCTCTCGAGACATTCTAGGACCACTGGGCCGATACGATCACCCCTGGAAAAAAAAGAACACGCATTCGTGATTTGCCTTCTGGCCAAAAATACAAAATTCCGTATTTTTGTAGATAGGAACTTGAAATTTCTGCATAGGCCTAAATTTCCCAATTATATTTGAAAAGACTTAGTTAGGTTTTAGGTTTCAATTTTGGCAGCCCTTTTCTTGCCCCCTTAAAATTATGGGTCAAGTTTCAATCTTTTTAATTCTGTAGGGCTCTAACAGCCAAAATTGTAATTTATATTGTTGCTGGCGATTTTCTTTTTTTCTAACTTAAAGATAAGAAAAAACAATTTTAATATTAATTGCTCCATATTCAACCAAGTTGTTCTTTGGAGAAAAAGAGTTATGACACCAAAAAGGGTCAGTGTTGCGATTCCCTGGGCATTGAGATAGCTCTATGACCAATACTGTACCTTTAGAATCAGAATTTTATTCTGCAGCAATATTTTACATTAATTTCAGTTGTAATGTTACTCTTTGACTCCCCCCCCCCCGACTAACAGACAAATATATACCCAAAATAATATAAAGAAAGGGATTGCCATTGTTTTGACAAATCGTTAAATTAGTTTTAAGAAAAGAGTGACTATTAGGAAACTCACCTTAAATATACAATTCAAGGTATATATTTAACCATTTGGGGGTAGGGTGGGTGTTATTTAACTTTCAAAACGAAATGAACGTTATATTTTGATTTGGGATAAAACTTCGCTTCTAAAGGTATGTCGATTTCTTAGGTATCTCAAACAGTGAATACAAAAATTTACCCGAAAAAGTAATATTTTGGGAAAATACCTTTTCTTAATTCAGAACCAAGCAAAACACAAGAAGGTGAATTGAACTAAATGACAGAAGTTCAAGAATTTTTATTATTGTTAATTAAAGGTTATTTTTTATCATACTTAAAAGATAAGAAAGCAAGTTTTAATATTACAAATTTTAAATCCCAATTTTTTCATCTTTTCAGGAAAGCAGCTTTAGCGTAATTTGAAAAAAAAACAACAAAAAAACAACAACAAGTAATCAACTCAAAAATACGAAAGTAATGAATTAATTGTTTAAACTTTTAGAATTTTGATTGGAATCAACGAACAGTTCTTTTTTCGAATTTAAAGACAAGGAAAAATAGCTTTGATATAAGAATCACTTTAATTAGAAATAATCTTTACATCAGAAATTACTAACAGTTTCTTTTCTTGAGCAAAGGAATTGTACCCTCTTTTAGAGAAAAACAAAACACAAACCTCTGTTCATCTTGCGTCTCTATTAAAATTCAAAAAGTTGATTGAAAAACTGATTGAAGACACTTAGTCTAACTGATTGAACAGTATGAATGTGAAGTAACACCTGCTGAATAACCCCAATCAAATTGGTTTCTCAAATTTATAATATTTCGCGTCAAGTTTTGCGAAGTTAAAGGATTGCTTCATTATTTGTCAAAATAAAACCTAAGTACTAATTAAAGCTTATGTTTTAAACTTAAGCTTTAAAGTTCTAAAACCTATAAGAATTATAGAGAATTTATATAGCGTTTTTATTTGCACTATAGAAATTAATTGGGATAGAATTGTTAAGTTTGTATTTTAAAGACTCTAGGGCTTTTAGAATAATAAAATTATTGTTATTATTGTACCCGATTATATTTCCGTCGAAAATGCCATTCGTTAGTCCTAAAATCAGTAAAAGCAAAAGTGAAACAACTTGTTTAACCCATTGTCTCATTTTCTCAGTACTGAGAATTGTCGATAAACTCTATTTAATAAGCTATTAAAAATAA
>NC_088864.1:1518342-1627054 GCF_032884065.1 Artemia franciscana
TTACGAACGGGTGATCGGATCTCAATGAAATTTGATGTTTAGAAGGATATCGTGTCTTAGAGCTCTTATTTTAAATCCCGACCGGATTTGGTGATGGGGGCGGGGAGTTGGGAGGGGGAAACCTAAAACTTGGAAAACACTTAGAGTGGAGGGATCGGGATGAAACATGGTGGGAAAAATAAACACAAGTCCTAGATAGATGATTGACATAAACGGAACGGATCAGCTCTCTTTTGGGTAGTTGGGGGGGGGGGTATTTCTGAAAAAATAAAAAAAATGAGGTATTTTTAACTTACGAATGGGTGATCGGATCTCAATGAAATTTGATATTTAGAAGGATATCGTGGTTCAGCTGGAAAAAAAAATTCCGAGAAACCCCGTAGATAAGTATATATTCGAGGATTTTCAGAATTATTATAAGTCAAAAAATGTGTTTACAAAAAATAAAGAACGAAAAAAGTGGCGAATGTGGGCTGATGTCTCCTACTCGAGCTGCCTGTTTACAGCAATTTAATGCCTGTAGGCCGGCCGGTACCTATATGGCTCTTGCTACTTGCTCTCGCTAATTTTGCTCTCACTTTGCTCTATTGAAACAATATTATTATCCACGAGAAAATCAATTATGCTTTTGTACATGTATCTTTCATCTGCATTTTAAAGTCAACTTGACCAGGGAATTTTGCCATGATAAAATTGAAACAGCAAAAAAGGCAACCGATACAAAATAAAATCATAAAAAACTCTAAGTCTTTAGAGCTAATCTGCACAAAGCTTGCCCTGTAAAAACTCAACTTCAAGTAAAACCGAGAGGAGAAGAGAAGGAAGCACAAAAGTAGAGTCTTTAAGAGGAAAGAGATTTTGTTTGCTAAGGAATAAAGTAAAATAAAAGATGATGAAGAGAATGATTTTTGGTAAAAAGAAAAATGGACTTAGGAGCGGAAAAATTGTGAGTAGAATGGCTCAATAGGCTAAAGAGGACACCAAAAATCCATTAAGAATCATGATTTGTCTAGAAATGGGGTAAGCTCAGGCTTTGCTAGAAGCCATCTAGACAAAAAAGAAACTTGAAGAAGACCCTCAAGTAATAGCAACATTGCCCAGGAAACTGGGAAAGGGAAATTCCCTATAAACTGTCAGACAATAATTAGTAGTTTATGCTCAAGTTAATTACAATTAAATTTCGTAATATTAAGCAATGTTGATCTTTCCGCTGTGATTTTCTTTTGATGATTTTTTAACAACTAGAAGGAGATGAAGAGTCAGTTTGTGATCAGGTTACTTTGCTGGTGGTGGAAACGTTAGAACTGAGCAAACTTTTTTCAGTTATGGCTAAGCATCCCTCTAAAACCAAACTAGATGCTATTGGCTTGTGTCTTCACACCTATTCAACCTATTCAAATAAAACTGAAAGAAGTATCACTCATTAAAGCCAAATACTTTGGCCATGAACTATGTTAAATATTGGTTTCCTAAAACCGAAGTTTCTCAGAGATAAGTAAATAGCCAAATTAAGACAAAGTCATATACCCGTCTCACTAACTGTATTTTAATTAACTAGCTGAAAGTAAAATGTGGTTTATCCCTGCTTTCTTTGGCTATAGTGAGTGAAAGCTTGAGATGGCTAGAACTGGTACTGCGAATAAAGGATGGCAGAATACCAACGGCTGTCTTTGCCGGTGGCAAACTTTTTTTACTTGACGAACTTTCACCTTCTTTTTATTCAAAAGTGATGGTGTTTGCCAGTGACGTCCTTGAGGGAGTGGGGCAGTTGACCCCCCTCCCCTCCCCCAATAATATGGTGAAAATATTACTGAGTAACATAAAAACTGGTGGTCGCTATAAGTTTCAACTTCGTTCTTTACTTTGAGCAGATACTTTTTTTTAACTAATCCATCCTTGTCCTCAGTATAAAAAAAAAAAAAAAAAAAAAAAAAAAAAAAAAAAAAAAAAAAAAAAAAAAAAAAAAAAAACAGGGGGTTACACTTCCTAATGTGACTACATTAATATCTATATATATTTACCGTCTTAAAAACCCTATCATCAAGTAAATAGGTTAGCCTAGCTACTGGAAAAATTACGAAAATGTACTAAACTTTCTGTTTTTGCCCCCTTTGCTCAAGTCGAATTGTTTCCCCTAACAGGTAAAGGGTCTTTTACTTTCCAAAATCTATTAGTTCAATATAACATTTTCTTGTTTTACAACATTCAAAATGGATATAAATACACACTCGACATATGCAAATAGGACAGATATGGGGTCACTGAAAAACAATAAGTTATCAAAAACCAGAATTGTTTAGCTGAAAAACATGAAAAAAAAATCAGAAAATAAAATAAGATGCTTTTTATAATAATATTCGTACTGTAGCTAGATAGGTCAAATCGGTTGTAGCTTAGTTGTAGAAGTTAATAGGGAGAAGTGAGCACCTCCAGCAATCAATTAATTATTTTAATTTTTACTTACAATATTTGAATCAAAACTCCAGCATAGCTCGAAATTCTCGTATTTTGTAATTGAAACTCCTAGTGGGCGCTGATTAGATCCTATTCGTTGCGTTTTGGTTTCATTTACTAACCCATAAATGTAGAACTGTCTATGTAAAATACCATGTCTAAAAGTTCTAAATATTTTTTTTTACCCAGCTCTGCATAAGTATGTTGTACAAAATATCTGCTACAAGTATAATGAATTGAATCCGAACATTAAATATTTGTTTTTCTCACAAATTAGAAATGTTATGCTCGCGAATATGCGGTACCAATCCATACTCTTTATCTATTGTCGTCAGTTTTAATATGCAGCACTAGGAAACCAAGCTTGGCTTCGCGAAGGAAATTTTAGACTTAAAAATAATATTCATTCCCCCCTCCTCCCCTCTGGAAATTTGTGCCTACAATACCCTGATATACGCAATAATAAACTTTGTGTTATTTTTCTAAATTTCTTTTTTTCATAAAATACAAAAGGGAGGGTAGTTTTCAAACTTTAGGTGTCAATTTTTTCTATCCGATTCGCATCCCTGGTTAGTTTTATTTAATATAATGTGTCTATCAAAATGCTACCAAGAACTGTTGGCAAAATTTTCTCGATATTCATAATCGAACATTTCCCAACGAGTAAATTAATAATTCAGAAAACATTCTGTTTTTATTTATAAACATGAAAAGAAAACCCAAAACGCACTTTTTGGGCCCCATATGTCACTTTATTAACAAATTTAGAAACAGCGATTAAATATAAAATGTAGTTTATAAATGACTGCATAATTAGCTCTCTATGATGTCCATTTGTCTGACCCAACCTTTCCATTCCAAAACTGTCACCCAAATTGCACTTCCAGTGTGCCATGTTGCACTTTGTACATTTCTATGATTTCCTAGTGCCTAAATTCTGACGAAGAAAAATAAGACGACATATCATCGCTGCCCACGTAAAACAAAGTGATTTTTCTAAATGTTGAATGAAAGTGGTTGCATTTTGCTTAAATAAGGTTTCAGCAATGGTAAATTAAAGGAGGTACTTTTTGACTTGCTATGACACCATTTTGAAATCACATGAAGTGATGCACGGGGTTGTTGGAATAGCGCTTAATTCAACCGCGAGATTTTCTCTCCTATGATAGCTACGGGATTTGAAGGAAATGGGAGGGGGGGGGGGTATGCACTTTAATGTTAACGGACAAAGAATCCAAGCTTATTAAACATACCATCATCCGTCCGAAAATGTTTACAGTACACAAGTATAGTTAGCAGGAACTCATTGCTGACAGCCTTAGTAAAAGCTGGCTGCACTATTAAAAGTGCAGTAAAATTTACAGCTGACAGTAAAAGCTGGCTGCACTATTTAATTTAAGTTTGTTGGTTGCGTTTGCATTGTTTATTTATGTATTCTGTAATTTTCTTGAATTTAGTCGAGTAATACTACTACTACAGCTAATAACTCACTGCAGCACCATGCCGCCTGAGGCCAACACAGCTGCGCAGGCTCCTCCTCCAACCTAATCTATTTAAAGCCTCCCTGTTTACACCCTCCCAGGAAGTTCCCATTTCCTTTAAATATTTATTTATGGCATCCTCCCAACCCAGACAAGCACATTCGGAAAAAATAGAAAAAATGAAGTATTCTTAACTTACGGACGGGTGGTGGGATCTTAATGAAATTTTATGTTTGGAAGGATATTGTGTCTTAGAGCTCTTACTTTAAATCCCGACCAGATCTGCTGAAATTGGAGGGAAGTTGTGGGGGGGGGAACCTAAAATCTTGGAAAACGCTTAGAATGAAGGGATTGGGATGAAACTTGGTGAGAAGAGTAAGCGGAAGCCCTGGATACGTGATTTACATATCGGAACGGATCTGCTTTATTGGGAGGGGGGGGGGGTTAATTCTGAAAATTAGAAAAAATGAGGTATTTTTAACTTACGAAGGAGTGATCTTATCTTAATGAAATTTGAAGTTTGGAAGAATGTCGTGTCTCAGAGCTCTTATTTTAAATCCTGATTGGATCCGGTGACATTGGAGGGAATTGAGGGGGGGAATCTTAAATCTCGGAAAACACTTAGAGTTGATCGGGATGAAACTTTGTGCAAAAAATAAGCACAAGTCCTAGATACGTGATTGACATAACCGGAACGGAGCCGCTCTCTTTGAAGGAGTTGGGTGGGGGGAACTTAATTCTGAAAAATTCGAAAAAATGAGGTATTTTTGACTTACGAAGGAGTGATCGGATCTTAATGAAATTTGATGTTTAGAACGATATCGTGTCTCAGAGCTCTTACTTTAAATCCCGACCGAATCCGGTGAAGGGGAAGTGGGATGGGGGGGCAGAACCTAAAACCTTGGAAAACACTTAAAGCGGAGAGATTAGGATGAAACTTGGTAGAAAGAATAAGCACAGTCTAAGATAAGTAACTGATTTAACCGGACCAGATCCGCTCTCTTTGGTGGAGTTGGAGGGAGGGGGGAGTAATTCGGAAAAATTAGAAAAAATGAGGTATTTGTAACTTACGAACAGGTGATCAGATTTTAATGAAATTTAACATCTAAACGGATCTTGTGCTTTAGAACCCTCATTTTAAATTTTGACCAGATCTGGTGACATTGGAGGGGGTTGGAGGGGGAAACCGAAATTCTTGGGAAACGTTAAAATCGAGGTATCGTACGAATGAGCAATCGGATCTTAATGAAACTTGATATATAGTAAGAATCTTATGTCTCAGATTCTCCATTTTTTAATTCGAATCGGATCTGGGGACATAAAGGTTGGAATGGGGAAACAGAAATCTTGGAAATCGGAAATCTTGGAAAACCCTTAGAGTGGAGAGATCGGGATGAAACTTGATGGGAAGAATAAGCACAAGTTTTAGATATGAGATAGACATAATTGGCACGGATCCGTTCTCTTTGAGAGAGCTGAAGGTTGTTAGTTTGGAAAAATCAGGAAAATTGAGGTATTTTTTACTTACGAACGGTGACCGGATTTTAATGAAATTTGATATTTAGAAGGAACTCGTGTCTCAGAGCTCTTATTTCAAATCCCAACCAGATCATTTGACAGTGTGGGGAGTTGGAGGGGGAAGCCAGAAATCTTGGAAAACGCTTGCAAATGTCGTAGATATGTGATTGAAGTAACCAGACTGGATCCGCTCTCTTTGGTGGAGTTAGGTGGTGGGGTTCAGTGCTTTGGCGAGTTTGGTGCTTCTGGACGTGCTAGGACGATGAAAATTGGTAGGCGTGTCAGGGAGCTGCACAAATTGACTTGACAAAGTCGTTTTCCCCGATTCAACCATCTGCGGGGCTGAAGGGAGGGGGAAAATCAGAAAAATTGAGGTGTTTTTAACGAGTTGGTGATCAGATCTTAATGAATTTTGATATTTAGAAGGACTTCGTGACTCAGAGCCGTTATTTTAAATCCCGACCGGAATTAAGCCTCTGATTTTCCTTTTAAAGCAATCTGTTGATTCTTAGAATTTTGCTAGAGTTCATACTATACGAGCTCTTTTCTCTTTCGACCTCGTCGCAAGTGCCATATGAGCTCTTAGCTCTTGTTACTTAATAGTGTTAGTTGTTCCTGAAATAATATAAATGCGCCCTTTTTTTACCTTTATGTTCACAGTTGCTTTTGACTTTGTTGTACAATGTTTGTTTATTCCCTGAAAGTTTCTACTGTGGTCCATGGAACTTCCTGAGATACTGTCAATATGTCTTTTTAGCAACCTTGATGCACATAGTGCGTTTTGATTTTGATCAGTACCATCTGTACAATTATCTGAAAGTCGCCTTAATACCCTAAGAAGTTGCTGAGATATTTTTCATATGCCCTTTTTTCAACATGAATGCAGGTAGTATCTTATCGTTGAATTCAATTTGCTCTCTGATCATTCCTTGAAAGTTAAACTTGATATCAAAAGCTGTTCGTGACATGTTGCGAATACTGTCTTTTGACTATTTGTTCGGGATTTATCTCAACATACACCAAAGGTTTCAGCTTTATACTTTAAGCAATTCTTGTTATATTATATCAACTTTAAGCAATTCTTGTTATATTATAGGTTCATCATTTTGACGAAATGGATGCACAGAGTGTCTTTCGATTTAGTTTAGAATCCTCCCCCAGCATCCTCTGAAAGCGTCTACTAAATACTCTTAGCCGCTCTTGATATTTTGCCGACGCGCCCTTTCGACTACTTCGGTGTATATAGTATACTTTGATTTTGTTCGACACCCTCCTCACCAATGATTGAAGGTTTCAACTTAATACCCTTAGAAATTACTAAGATATTGGAGATGTGCTCTTTTGACTACATGGATGCACATATATTCTTATGATTCAGTTCGATTTTCTTCTCAACCTTCTCCTAAACTTAAAACCCCTAGCTGCTCAGTTATTGTATACTAGCCATTTTGACAATCATGATATTAGTCTACTTTTAGTCTACTTTCATGTTAAATTCCTGGTCTGACATGTTGAGAGCCAAAATAATTGGACAATATCAACGCGGTTGCTCCCGAAAATGTCTGGGACAGCACTGCAACGCAACTGTGACCATGACTGGGGTCTCATTCGGAACCGGTTTTAGACTGATTGGAAACCAGTAACATCTGGTTTGCCTCGTGGGTTGGACCTCACTTCCTCAAGGCCATGGTCACACAACAGTTGCTTGTGCAATCAGTTAGCAATTCTATTCTCAAAACAGTTGCCCCGTGGCCGCTGGGCCTTAGTCGCTCCTGAGCCGTTCTTGATAGTGCAAATGCGTCTTTCTTACGACCTTGTTACACGTAGTTAACAATTTTATTTTCTTCGCCTAAGTCGGAAAAAACATTTTATAAGGTTTATTGTTAACACTTTTACATCCTAAAAATATACAAAAATTATTTTTTAAAAATGACAGTTTCTGATGAAAGTAAAGTGCGAGGTTGCAGCCTATAATGAACAAAAACTATTGCTTATTTATGCAACATATTTTTGAAAATTAAGCTCTCTTGAGTTTTTAGAGAGTTGTTAGAGTTAAAATCATATCGTAGAATTTTTGATTTCATGGCTGGTAAAAGACTATTGAGAGCTTTATAAGTTACTCTTTTATTTTCTGGCGTTGTTGTGTGTGTTAATATACATCTTTTTGGCGTTGTTGATATGTCTTAGATTTAATAAGCCATTTGTGAAAAAAGAAATAGAAATAGAAAGGTAAGACGGGAATTTTTTTTGTGACTCAAACCGTGCTAAAGTTAAAGCGTCAAAGATAAATTTTTTTTTCTATGTATTACCCATCTACCCATCTACGGTCTATTTGTACCCGACAACCATGAGTTTCTAAGATTTTCTTGAGGCTGTTTTAAGTTAATTAGTTTTTCAGGGCATAAGCAAAACTGAATTAACTTTGACGTCGCCTTTTATCCATAGTAATTAATATTAACAATCTGTGGATTATCCCCTCCCCAATTGACAACACTATTTCAGTTGAAAAGAATACGATATACCACAGCTTTAAAATATACTTATTTAAATTATCAGTAATATTTAAACCACAGTTTATAGCAAAATATCAACCGTAGTAAAGAGATGCGATAAAGTTTTATAATATAATAAATACAATTAATAAAATGATAGGCCAAACTGACCAGGGCATAAGCAAAACTGAATTAACTTTGACGTCGCCTTTCATCCCTAGTAATTAAACGTTAACAATCTGTGGATTATCAAAGACAACAATAACTCTAAAAGAAAGGTACATTGTCTTGAGATATTTGGCACCCAGCGCTGACAATTTACAAAGATTTAGGCGGAGGTAGAATATATTTTCAAAATCTAGTGGGATAAATTTTTCGCTTCGTTTTCAATGAAAATATAAAAAAAATATATTCAATAAATATACTCTGTCAAAAAAGGTATTTCCAAATTTAAGAGGGCGCATATAGTCCCCTCCCCAATTGACGATACTAGTGTTACCATATGTTTTTAGCTTATATCTTCGGCTGATTTTTTTATTCATGAAATGGACGCCTGCTCCTACCAAAACTGGAGAACTGCATAGGAGATGTTGTTCATTAAAAGTTGAATTCTCTGTTTTTCCTAATCTCTGAAGATGTATAGGGTTCACCATTTAACCAATTCAAAGAATAAAATATCATTTTCACTGTCCTTGGTACTTCACAACGAATTGGTGAAAAACCTATGTCTACACAATACTTTTATCTTTTGCTTTAGCATAAATTCAATTGAAAAGAATGTGATATACCGCAGCTTTAATATACACTTAATTAATTTATCAGTAATATTTAAACAATAATTTATAGGGAAATAACAACTGCATTAAATAGATGCATTAAAGTATTATAATACAATAAATACAATTAATAAAATAATCAAAACAAAATAAAGGTAAAACCTGACCAACAGTTATTCCAATTGTCATTAATTTTATATTCTGTTACAATCTCCTTTTTCAGGTAAAACCCACACTATGATGGGTAGTAAAACAGAAAGAGGGGTCCTGGAACACGTTGTAAATGAGATATTTTACGCTATTGAAAGTAATCCCGACCGGGAATACTTGCTCAGGTAAGCACTATGTAATTTACGTCGCTCTTTGAGACAATCATTCAGTGTTACGATCCTATAATACACAGAGGCTGGAGAGGGGGGTTAAATCAATGTCCCACTCATGAGAAGCAAGAAGACATAAAAAGATGCATAGAACCTTGGAAAATGAGAAGCATTCCCATTGAAATTCTGGTAAGAATAAAGCTCCTGGTAATACCTTTCCCTTGCCAGGGATATCCTTGGTGGTGCTCATGTTAAAAGAAAAACATCGAAGTAAGAGCTACAACACGTCTTGCAATTAATTTTTACTATAAAATCTCTGAAATGGGCAAAAATAACCAAGGGACTCTTTTTGACATTCTTAACAATAAGCGGCATGCTTTTTAACATTCTCTTCCAATAAGTGCTGTTTATAAGGAGACTGAATTTAAAAAAAAATTCGTAGCTTCAAATAAGATTTTCATAATGTAAGCAATCTTTTTGGGATTAAATTTCCCATCTTTTAAATATCTTTGTTGTTTTTAACTTTTGAAGGCCTGTATGTCCTGGACAGAGAAATAAAAATTTATTATAACAAACAAACGATAATTAGAGTTTAACGGGCCCCCCATGAGGTTAAAAAATTGTCTGAGAGGGTGGCCAATATTATTACAAATAGGCTTACGTTTGCTTATGTATCCCATAATATTTTTTCTACTTATATTTGTCATCAGAATTTCACTCTTCACCCCCTGGAGGATAAAAATCATACCCCCAATATCAAAGGTATGTTTAGAGTAAAGTCTTGGGGGGGGGGGTTGGCAATGTGATTAGGGACCAATAATTGACAAGTTTCATTTTAAAAAGTTAAAAAAGAGAAACAGCCAAATGAGGGTGCAAGAGAAGTCTTGGGGAGGGGGGGGGGGTTCCTCCAGCCCCCCTTTGGATCTGCCCCTTCCTTATATTGTTAAACTTAAAAGTAATCGTTCTTTTTCTCAGAAGGGATGCACGTTTACCTATCTTCTGGTATTTCTTACAATCTTTATCTTTTTTATATTTTGCTATATAGAAAATTGTCACAATCTTTTTTGTATTTAGCTATATAGAAAATAGGCGCAATTTATGTGAAAGAAGATGGAACAAAATTTTTGAACTGAAAAGGAGGAATATAATGTGTTAATATATTATGTATAATATATATAATGTGGGTTTATTTTTGCACAATATAATGTGTTAAGGGGAACGTTTGGGCCCCTCCCCGATATATACCGTTACAGACGTAATTCTCATGGTTAAAAAATAATTTTGTGCAAAAATAAACCTATTAAGTTTTATAAGTATTCCCAACTGTAAAGAAATTTAGCAATGGCTCTATTTGATCCGACAAAAGGAATAGCCATTTATCTTGTTTTATTAAACCATGCCTCAAAAGAACCAAAGGTCTTTTTGATTCTGGACTCTTTGATATTAGCGTCTTTCGCTGGCCTTGACTCATGGATTTACTCGTAAAAGTCGATTGTAAAATCAAGTAAGAAAATATATAATAGGTTACTTTTTGATGGTTTTGCCAATTTATCCACCTTTTTACCCATTCATTTATGTTTACAAGATTAATTAACTATGACCCTCGAGTTGTTAAATTAAATTAATTTAAATTTCAAAAAAAATTATTTCTTACATATTGTTAGATTACATATTGATACATATTGTTGATATTTTTTGATTGCAAGCGAAAAACGGAGAAAATACTTAATGTGTAAAAAGCTATTTCTGGAGAAAAATTGGCTCTGCAAGGTTGTTAAACGAATCTTTTAACGAGATAAAAAAAATAATAGTATCTTATGTGTTGCCAAAACAGCAGAAGTAATTCCATTGTCTTTCTATAAAGAACCGTATCAGGGCTTTTGTTGAGCCTTCTTTTTCTTGTGAATATGAAACTAGTATTTTAAGTAGAGAATTAGTTCTAACTTTTACGATTTTTTAAATGTTTTATGGCATATCTTGTTTTCATTGAGATGGAAAAAATAATAGAGCTCCGCCAGAGTACAAAATTTCATGATCAGATTCCGCCATTAACGGCGACTGTATGTTTAGAATAAGATATTCTAGAGTAATTATTAGAATAAATATATTTTATAATATATTTATGTATATATATGTATATATATATATACACACATATATATATATATATATATATATATATATATATATATATATATATATATATATATATATATATATATATATATATATATATGTATATATATATGTATATATATATGTATATATATATGTATATATATATATATATATATATATATATATATATATATATATATATATATATATATATATATATATATATATATAGATTCTTCCTCTATTGGTTCCACTGGTCTGCAAGGCGTCACAGTATTTGAGACTGTGGGCTCACTGTCTGTTGAAACTCAGTCGATGTTTGGTTCTACGAAGTGGTTCTACAAAATGCAATGTAAGCATTATAATAAAAAAGCTATATGGACAAATTGCTTTAATACTACAGTTAACTTGAGATGTTACAGCTTGGATATGATTTTTGGAGTTATTAGAATTTGTTTTATACAATACTTATATAAGATTTGGGGGTGATTTGTACAAGCAAATTGTGGGAATTCCCATGAGAGGGGAATGCCAGCCCATTTATAGCTGACTTGTTTTTAAGTCAACTAGAATATAAATATATGATGGATAAGAATAATCCAATTAATTTAAAACATGCTTTGTCAAATAATAAAAGATATTTAGATGATATTTTGGTCTTAAATTGTAAGGATTTCATTGATATTTCTAAAAATATATATCCATCAGAGCTTATTCTTGAGCCTAGTCATGGCGCTGGTCATGAAGATCATTTCTTAGATTTTAATATTAATATTTGTGATAATAATAAATTAAGTTTTAAAATGTATAATAAAACGGATGATTTTGATTTTGAAGTGATAAGTTTCCCATTCCCTGAAAGTAATATACACTCAAATATCACATATTCAGCGTTTTTCTCACAGTTACTTCGTTATGCAAGGATTTGTAGTAATTATATTGATTTTAAAAATAGATGTAAAATCTTAAGCCAAAAATTGACATCAAGAGGTTTTTCTGCAAATAAATTAACTTGGCAATTTAAAAAATTTAGTTTTCATTATAACGAACTTTTAAATAAATATCAAAAGAATTACCTAGAAATACTTAAAGAAATTTTCAACTAATTTCGGAGGTTCGAGAAATGTTGTCGCAGCGCCATTTATTTTGAACTGTGTTTCTAATTGAGCAGATTTTCTTAAAAATTAGCCACATGGTAAAGATGAATTCTATAATTGTTTAGTTCATTCAGGTTTTTTGCAATGTGCTAATATTTGTGATTTGGTAAAATTTATAATATTTACCTATTGTTGCTAAAGGGAGGGATATATTAACAGGATAAGCTTGTTTTGGTTTTACTTGGTTGTTTTACATTTGCTGTTTTTTTTTCTTTCATAGGCATGTATTTTGGGGGTGATACCTGACGCGGGGATGCCATGGATATTCTGTGGTAGCCACAACACTGTGCTGGGTAGAGAATTTAGAGTGGCGAAACCCTATATAGGCCAGTGTATTCTCCTGATGAGCCCTTATGTTGGGTGTTGCCTCTGAATTATTTGTCTATATTTTTTTTTCTATTGTTTGGTAAATGACGACTTATACTTATTGACGACATGACTGCCTGTCCATGGATTATTCTTTATGGTTGATTGTATGTGGCTATGCTGTTTGACCTATGTGATTGTATGGATGAGTAGGGTTAAGGCCTCATTCAAGTGCTGGTCTATATTAATCACTAATTTAGGAAAACAGTCTTCCTTTTCTCCTTCTGTCTCTCTTTTTTTTTTTTTTTTTTTTTTTTTTTTTTTTTTTTTTTTTTTTTTTTTTTTTTTTTTTGTGCTGTTGCATTGGTGATTTCTCTTTTCATGATACTGTAGAATAAGAAAATGAAATAAATAGACACCAACTGGCAAAAATATGACCTTTATTTATGTTTTCTATCTCTATTCTCATAATGTATCTTTTCTTTTGCCATGGCTAAATGCAATGCCTATTAGCAGTTTACATACAATAACTTAATTAGCTTTCTTATTTACTTTTGAATCGTTTTTAGTTTTAAATGTGTTCACTCCGTATCCCTTGAATATAAATTATAAATATCTGTACTTCCATAAAATATCTATGTTTACATATATAATGTATGAAATATCTATACTTATAATATAAAATATCTATACTTAAATAAAAGTTGACTAATTAAGTTAACTGGGCTTCAAGAGTAATTTTATTAATAGAAAATATTGCAAAACAGGAATTCGCCCCAGGGTTACAAGTTGTGTCCGCTTGTCGTCCTTTTTTCGGCTAAAGTTGAACAGCAAATAAAATACCCATATCATGACTTTTAATAATAAAGGTGTCTCTCTCGTATATAACTGTGGTCAATAATTTTGACAGGTTTTGAGGGGTTAGAACCGATCTCAGAATTAAGGCTAAAAAGACTTTGTTGCTTGAACTAGGAAAAAAATAATGTAATGGATGACCTATGTTAGGTAATTAGAAAGTTGGTCAAAACGGATTACTTTTCCTAAATAGGTTTTAATATTAATAGAAAAGAAGGTGGATGAAGTGAAGACTTGAAAAGTAGAGAAGGGACAGGGTGGTCTTGGAAAGTTCAGAAGGAAGAAAGGTCTCAGAACTAAGGTTGGGATCCTAGAAGCCACTGTAACGACTGTTTTTAAGTGTGGTCCTGGAAAATTGGGGGGTGGGTTGAAAATTATAGGAGGAAGGGCTTTGCTTTCAGCACGTGGTAAACCTTCCTGACTCTCATGCAGTTCAGCACCCTTCTCACCATCACCGAAGACCTGACTAAATTTGATTTCAAAGGATTTCAAAAAAAGGGGTACCAGAATTGATAATAAGTAAAATACGCTTAGATACATATCTAGATTAATACATATATATATATATATATACATATATATATAAAAATATATATATATATATATATATATATATATATATATATATATATATATATATATATATATATATATATATTGTATAATATATTAGTTCTTCATCACTTTTTTGATGGTTTTATCTTCGTGGGGCTCTTAGAAAATGTAAATTTTTTAAATCACACCTTATCTACCCATGAAAGTTTTTGCCCAGAAAATTTCTTTTCCGCCAAAAACTAATCCATGCTACCCCCGCCCCTCCTTAGGTAGTGCTCATTTTCACATTTAGCATATTCTCTTGTATTGACTAATTCAGTTTTAAGGAACACATTTGTATCTGTGCTTTTCCTATATCACAAAATGTTCCAGGAAAGTCTAAAAGGATTTGTTAGTAGCAAGCATAATTACATGTGAAGAAAAAAGGTCTTGACCAGACATCGCAACCATCTTGAAGTTTTCGCTCTTGTAATGTATTTAGCCTGTCTTCAAAATTTATCCTTTTATAAATTTTTTAGTTCGGAAAAACATATTGTCTATTGTGTGCAAATGATTGACTTTCCTTTTCTTTTCTAGATAATGAAGTAGCTGGGCAGTAAATTTCGGAACTCTCTGCATAAGCCTGTTCTCTGTTGCATTCGTCCTTTTGTGTATAGACGCTTATTTTTACATAAAAAGACAGTGCAACAGAACTGGTTTCTTATAATTTTAAAGTTTAAAAAAAAAAAAAAAAGGGTTCTAAACCTCAAGTTAAATAGAATCTCAGTAAAATTCGTGTATATTTTTTTTGCTCCCCTTTTTATATTTTACTAAAAAAAATAGAACCCTTAAAAAAAATTTAACCAATTTTCTTTTTTGCTCATCCTTCACCTAACGAATTTACTGCTCATTGAAGCTGTGCAATTATGTGGCCTCTGCTCCTGCCAAAGAACCTCTTCCTGACTCAACATACAACAACATTTATTTATTTTATATTTTAATATAAATTTAATCAATAAAATATTGTTTCTTTGTATTCTTGCAAACTGCTTGTTGTTCTTAGAGCTAGGGACAGTTCATAGGGACGGAGTACAAGATAGAGAAAATTAAAATAAATGCATAACTATGTTTATCAAAACGATTAATGAAGAGCACTTACTATACACGAACAACTATTGTATACTTTCAACTTTAAGCATCCCCTTTTTAGAAGGGGATGCCATGGAGGAAAAGTGATTTTGTGGTTATGTTTCAAAAACAGTTTCGACAGACCTATTTCTGGGTCCGCCATTTTATATTTGCGGATTAATGTTAAACTATAAAAAATGCAGCTAAGACTTTTTTATATATAGAGTGAACCTGATAAAAGTAGGAAAGGGGTCTTGCTTGTCCAAAAACCCCAATGCCAGGGTTTACTGTATCTATATGCTTACTAATGGCGAAGTAATAATAATTATAAAATGACTAAAATAATTCATTCTTTCAAATATATTGACCATCGGGTAAAGAATAATTTCAATTGAAAATATATTGCGTATTCATTGAAGAGCCAATGCTACTAATTGTTTTGGGGAGTTAAATGAGGGTTGCACAACTCATATTAATGGCCTTTTCCGTTTCTTTTTGTGCTGGATTTCTAAATCAAATAACTGTGTATACAGTACTTTTGCGTTGACGATAGCTTCTGGTCTATGTATGAGCATCCTAACCCCAAAAAACCTCTGGGCGTTTTCATGAGTATCTAGGCTTGTATGAGAAGCCTAGAGGAAACTTTTAAGAACCGAATAAAATTATTGAAGAAGAATTTTGATCATCGTTCAAAAGAACTATGCAGTAAGGTCGTGGAAATACGGCATATATTTTATAACACTTTCCAAAATGTTGAAGATTAGCAAAAAAAAAAAATATATATAACGCCTTTTAAACCGTCGATTGTTGAAAAGACGTTATACTTTTGACTGTGGGGGAGACCTGTACTTAACGCTTTCGGTCTGTAAAACTCGTGAAAATTTGGTTATAATAGATTTTGAGTTGATTGTAAATCGAAAGTAACTCTAGAACAAAAGAGGTTATAGCATTAAGCGTTAATTATTTATAGCATGCAATAGCATTTTTCATAAGCTTACTATATGAGTGGGATTGAATATTAAACCTATTCCAATTTTTGGAATAGACCCTAAAACTCTTATTTAAAGGTGCAAACCAGTATTGTCAGCTATGTCATACCACATCTGAAAACTTATAAAACTATTGAAAAAACATAACTCGAGTATAGAATATGAAAAATAGATTCTTAAGAGTGTCGAAATTTTAGTTATTTTAGAAACACTGTATAGAGGTCTGAATCAAAATCCTACGGCCAAAACAGTGAAATTCTACGGTTGAATCATAGGGTTTCATTGTCACGTGACACATACGACATCGTTTATTGCTTGATAGCCAATGATTACGCAGGGGTGGGGAATACGTGCATGCATGGTAAATACAAACAAACACTATTTAGGAACAGTAGGGAAATTTTTCCAAGACAGTGGAATTCAATTCAGTGGATATTTATTAAATCCAGTGGATATTATAAGCGCCTGAAAAAAAATGTATAATAAGTTACTATCGTAATGCTTATTTAGAGGATTAACTCTTAATGTGAGACAAGTCTATATTCAATCATCTTATTGGTACATGCGCAGTTAGTGAATGCTCTATGTTTACTTAGTAATTCAATAATAAGACTTAAAACCAGTGAAAGTCGTAAAACCAATGCCAAATTTCCACCGTGCAGGCGTAGTATTTCATCCCCCATCCCCAATAAAAAAAACTATTATTAATCTATACCAGCTTGCTTCGTTTTAGCTTATACTAGAATCTAATTAGCAGAAAAATCACAAAAATTCTATTGCGGATAAACCAAAACATGTTGACCATGCTGAAAAAACACATGCTTACCAGGTGTGGAAGAAAAGTCACTATGCTCTTTGGGAAACAAGTTCTTTCTGCTGTTGTAATTGAAAATACCCTTTATAACAATTTTTTTGCCGATTCGAGATAAAAGGCTCAACACCTTTTCATAGATTGTTGGCAACAGTACTATTTTTTTAGTAATGACTTTAGTGCAATCCGGCTGTCTAAACATAGGAATTGACTATCCCTTGTGAGGTGTTTCTTTGCCTACCGTAACGGTGATACTAGTCTAGATTTTGGAAAATATATTTTTGGCGGTATTTTCATTGAAAAATGCCCTTTTCTGGATTATCATTGAAAAAGATGGCCAACCTGCCCCTCCCCCACTTCATTTTGAGAATAGGTATTGCCCCCTTTGCCTAAATTTTCACGAATTGACATCACTGATTACTACAATTTATTATTGACAAACCGATGCGATTATTGACTATAATTGAAATTTACAATGATACACTTAATAATTTAGTTCAATAGTCGTTTGTTGTTGTGTTTCTTTTGAGTATTCTATTATGTTTATTTTCCTCTTTATTGTCACTTCAGTTTTATTTACTGAAGATGTAAATTACTATTTCTGGTTCAGTCACAATATCTGTTCGTCATGTTACCAAGATATGAGCAGACAAGCTTTTAATAAAAAGAGAAAGAAATCGCAGAGAACATACACTTCTAAACTATATATCACATAGAAACAAACTTTTGACTTTAGTTGGCATTCACTGTCCCGTTTTTAAGAGCCTTAAAGCTAATTCGAGGTTCTTGATAGCTTCCGGAACATCGTCATAGTTCAGGGCACTCATAGTGAACCGACAGTATTTCTCAACCTTCTTAATGATTTCAGGGTCTGGAGTCTGGTGCACTAAAACAAAAGAAATATGAATTAAGAAATTATAGTTTCTTATGTCAGTTTCTAGCAGAAAAGAGATTATAAAGCTTGAAAAAAATGTCAAGATACACCAAACGCTAAATGGCATTGTTTTGTTTTTTCCACTCCTATAAGTCCATGGCGCTTTGAAAAAGGGCCTAAGAGCTCAAAGAGATCTATCAAGTGGTCTATTCAAAATTGTCTTATCGCAAAAAGAGCGCAAGTCCCTTATTTTTTTAGGTAACAAACATTTTAGGAATTTGAACATTTCCAACGAGTTCCAATGAGAAGTTAACCAGGAATCAGTCAAGTTTTCTCAGGTTTTGATTCGTGAGAAAGACTTTTCCTTGTATGTTTTCATTTTGATCTGTAAAATTAGGAAAAGTGAAATTACGTCCTTTAAGAAAAACGCCATGGAAGCCACCTGATATTCTTTGGACAGGATTTTTGACAAAAAAAAAAGTGATTTTTTAGAACTCTCAATTTCTGATCAAATTAGCATCCTCCAAAGTTTCTATGACCATGAGACGGAGATGGGGATGAAGAAGGGACAATCCTACTTATATACGAAATAAATTCTGCTCATTTTAGGGTTAAATGTTAGTCTATATTTTCATACATTCATAATAACAGCGAGGACCAGAAATATTCCAGGAAATCACGAGGGACTAAACATCAATTTCACATTTGTGATATATTTTCTCGAGTTTTTTGCCCCCCCCCCGAAAAATAACCCCAAACAAAAATTCTGGATACAGCCCTAGGGATTATAAACAAATTTGTACCCCACCCTTCCCTCGTCTCTCCCTTAGAACTAATTCTGTATTTATCTGAAGGCTCAATGAGAGTTGGGATGTTTCGGCATTAAAACGCACCCTTTAATGTATCTCTCTCCCTCCCTAACTAGACGAAATATTTTAAGGTCGAAACAGGTTTCAATGTCTTAGGTAAACTCCCTGTTGTTTTAGAATTCCAAATACTTGCTTATAAGGGCCTTATACCTCTGCAATGGGGGGGGGGGGGGGTTCTCCGATTAGTTTGCGGTTAAGGAGGGAGGAAGATGCATAACATTACGAAGATGAGGAAGATGTATATTTACGCATAATAATTTAAAAAAAAGTCAACGATAATTTCGTAATAAAAACAGGAAACAGATAATTTGGTTGACGTACTTCAAGTATTGCAAGCTACATATTCACTACTTCACAGTAGATCTCCATTTCCTAGACAAAAATCTTTTTCGAAAATAAAATACAACTTTGCGATGAACAACATATACCGAGGCATTTGAATTCAACCGTTTGAACTTCTTTTTTTGTGCAGTAACTTATTAATTAGCCACTCACGATATGTTTTAATTTTTTTTAATAAATGTAATAACTATAATAAGTTTAAATATAAGAAAATGCTATCAACAAAAAATCAATTACTAAGTGTAAACTAGCCGAGACACAAAACAAATAACTCATATTATATATTGAGGTGCCGTGTTGACTTTTACTGCATTTGGGACTTAATCCACTTTGTTACAAATCAAACATTATTTGTAAATTATGTAATTAATTTGCTTTTATTTTAAACATTCATACTGGTATACTAGCTTCTGACTTGTAACCAACAGCATCAGGATCCGTATACACCAACTTCGGTGGAATTGTTGCCTAGAGTGGAGACTATCCTTACTGCATAGTTCAGTTATTTAGTTCCCCTTCAGAATGCATCAAACCAACCACTTTTGAGTTGAGAAAAACTAAAAATGTGTAATCTATAAGCTGCAATTCCTGTTCTATCTATATGCATTAACAATGTCACAAATTGGATTAATACTTAAACTATTCCTTACAGCATAGTTTAATTCTTTAGTTCCCCTTCAGCTTACATCAAACCAACCACTTTTGAGTTGAGAAAAACTAAAAATATGAAATCTATAGGCTGCAATTCTTGTTCTATCTATATGCATTAATAATGTCGAGGAAATTAAAAATTTGAACTCTCTAACCTGTAGTTCTGTTTTGTATATTGACCTTCATGATTATGCAAATTGTATAAAACTGGGAAAATCAAGTAAAATCTTTTATTTAATACAGGGAAAAAGTAGTAGGTATCATTCGCAACTGCTTTCTCATTGATTTATTCGCTTTTTACTAACTAATATTTTGGAACTAAAGACGAAAATTTGCATTTGATGTTTTATCAAGCTTTTTGTTCTCTTGTCACAAAGCTGCCAAAGAAAGGTGCATCCCCTCAGCAGGTTCAGACCAAAGACAAAGGTAAAAATAAATTATGCTGCAACAGCAAGGTTTGCTGCAGAAATGATGTTCGGGCTGTGCAAGCAGATCTAGGTGCTTAGCTCTTAGGCTGACTAAGAGCTAAGCACGATGCGACTATGATGAGGCCTGTTGCAGGAACGAGCGTCAAGAGAGGCGAGTGCATTTATAGGCGAATAGGCTCTTATGGTAGCAAATGATGGCTGAAGAAGCGATACTATTCAGTAAAGTCTGTTCCTGCCCAAATTGGGGTCGTGTTAGGCAAGCCCAGCTATGTACGTAGCTCTAAGGTCTAGGATTTTTGTAGCATTCTCTATTTTCTCGTATTTAGTAGTGTTGACTGCTTTTGAACGAATAAAGTACTTGATCATTTGTCAATTTTACATGATCTGTATCTATTGTTTTTATCACTTTTACTGGTTTTAGAATTGCTGCTGCAGAATAGTTCACTAATCATTTGACCAGACAAATAGAAAGTAATTCAAAATGGCTTACTAGATGGTGAAGGCTGCACAGGTACATAAGGCGGGATCACTGCCTGTGGTTCATATGCTGGTGTAACAGGCTGCCTCCGCTCAGCAGGCGTTGGAGTCTGGTTCATTTCTGGAACGCTTGGCCAGCCAGTTCGACCCTGATCTGGTGCAAAAGGGGTTTGGTAATCTTTTGTTTCACCACCATGTGCATTTCCTTGGGACTCGTTGAACAGTTCCAGCTCGTCAGTTGGTGGGCCAGCAATCGGAGTTTCCCCGTTCTTTAAACAGTTGTGTAAATAAGTTGCCTTCCATTTTGCATATCTTCGTTTTTCACTAATATCCAGACCAACTTCACCAAATGTCTCAAGCACATCCATCACTATTCCTGAAGTGTAAAATGCTTTCACGACGTTCCTGAAAATAGGGGCGTATTTACAGGGCTTTTGGCTACAAAACATCAATTGCTTAATTTGATGCAGAACATTTATACTGATATAACTTTAGAACTTTCTTAGATAGCTTTAGAACTTGAGAATGAATTCCTTTTGGTTTTCAGATCAGCTTCCCAGACCCAATATTTAAATGGGTCTTTTCTAAGGTCTTTCAATTCGAAGCCTCAAAATGTTCTTAATTCTCCAGAATTTCTTATGTTTCTAGTTTCTGTTTTTATTTCGACTGTTTAGCCTAAATATGAACATCACCACAAACTTGTACATAACCAAGATTAATATCAAATACCTTAACATAATCAGTAGCGGCGAGAGGGGAGGAGCAACTTACAGATATCAAATGGCGCCACTTCAAAAATGTACTAGAAGAAATAGTGTAATATATTTAAAGAAAGAACAGGGTTTCATTTAAAACATTTCCAATTCCTAAAAACAGCACAGAAATTTAGAAGACTTTAGTTTTAGTTAACAATTTGTCACCTTATACTATATTCATCACCTATAAACTATATTTATAGTCATTAAAATAGCTCTGAAAGAACGACTATATTTATCATCTGTTGAAAGAAAAATTTGTCCACAGGATGCTTTTTGCAAAACTTCATTTAAAGATTTAAATAATAAAAGTTAAATATTCATATTGCGACATCCAGCATGAGCGACTTTCAACCATATTTCGTATAAACCTAAAAAAATATTTTGCTATAGAATGTGGAATAGGAACTACAAAGATAATCCTTAAAATGACCTCTTTCATGAGTTAGAGGTGCTTTCTGCAAACCTAATCTTTGACAAATTTTTTACTTTTAGTTATTGTTGTTTTTAATATGTTTACGTTTATATTTATGTCACTTAGTGAGACTATTTTTATAATGATTTTATAGTTTTACAAGGGGGGGGGGGGTCCAAATCTAGGGGGGGGGGGGGGCACCCTGTATGGATATTACAAATGCTGCTTCTGATATATATATATATATATATATATATATATATATATATATATATATATATATATATATATACTAGCTGTTGGGGTGGCGCTTCGCGCCACCCCAACACCTAGTTGGTGGGGGCGCTTCGCGCCCCCCCAAGCCCCCCCGCGCGCGTAAGTCGTTACGCGCCATAATAGTTACGCGCCATTGTAGTTGTGTCCCTATGTCCCACCTGTGAATATAGATAGATATATATATATATGGTTTTAACTACGTAAAACTTGCGAATATACAACATTCTTTGCTGTCCCATTGTCTTTGCATATAAATAGATTGTCAGGTTTACCGACTCTTGAACATGCAACATATAATGGTCCATGGGAAAACAATCTGTATTCAGATCTATACCTCATGATTCTAATGATTGCCCTTGAGCTTTGTTGATGGTGATTGCTAATCGACCATTCCCTGTCCCGGTGTCCCGGTCGTCATTTACATCCCCTGTTTCCTCCGGTGTCCCCGTTGTAGTTGTGTCCCTGTGTCCCGGTCGTCATTTATATTCCCTGTGTCCCGGTCGTCATTTGTATCCCGGTCTGTATATACATTCGTTTTTTAGTTTTGTTTTTCTCCTTTATTTTTTTTCCTTTTTTTTTTCTTTTTTAGCTTATTTAGATTTTTAGATTTTTTAGTTTTTTTATTAGTTTTTAGTTTTTTTTCTTTTTAGTTTTTTTGTCCCGGTCGTCATTTATATCCCCCTGTTTCCCCCGGTGTCCCCGTTGTAGTTGTGTCCCTGTGTCCCGGTCGTCATTTATATTCCCTGTGTCCCGGTCGTCATTTGTATCCCGGTGTACCGGTCTGTATATACATTCGTTTTTTAGTTTTGTTTTCTCCTTTATTTTTTTCCTTTTTTTTTCTTTTTTAGTTTATTTAGATTTTTAGATTTTTTAGTTTTTTTATTAGTTTTTAGTTTTTAGTCTAGATTATCCCTTTAGAAAACTTTTGCCAAGGGTAATACCTCAGCACTTGGAGAGTGCCATTTTGATCTAGGACATCCATTTTGTAAAAAATAATAGCATTATTTGGGAGTAAAATCATATTAGCAATTTTTCTATATTTATACCTAAGAAATGTTACCCTAAGAACCTTGCATATTTAAATGCCCAAATTCAGCCTCATTTCTCACATCAGACACATGGTATTTTTCAATTATTTATAAAAAACACCGAATACAAGCAAAAAAAAAAGGTTTGTAACACTTTGATGTCTTTGATTAACTAAGCACTGGATCATAATAGCAGAACCTTCAGTCACTTTCAGTTATGACCGTCTTCAACAGGATCTACTGGCGAATCGTCTCCTTCAGGCTCAGATTCTGCTTCAGATGGGTGTACCTGTTCTGAAGCCCCCCCCCAAACAACAGTCCGGGATACGGCCCTGAAGACTAATACCAATTTCTACTTCCAGCGTCCCTCGTCTCTTCCTTATAACTAATCCTGTATTTATCTTAAGACTGTTTAAAAGCAACTGCTGAAACAAAAGGGCCGTTAAACTAGAATAAGAATTTCTTAAAGACACAGTAGTCAGTAACAGATCATTTAGTAGCAACTGGTTGAAAAGTAGGCTAAATCTTAGAAAAACACACTGGAACTTTCGATTTTTAATTGATTAAAACTCTCCCAAAACTTATTCGACCACTTATTCCACACTGGAACTTTCGATTTCTAATTGACTAAGCCTCTTCCAACATTTATTCGACCATTCATTCCACATGAAAATCCTCTGGGAAAAAATAAATTAACAAATAATAATATTTTGAATTTCTTAAGGACACAGTAGTCAGTAACAGATCATTTAGTAGCAACTGGTTGAAAAGCAGGCTAAATCTTAGAAAAAGACACTGGAACTTTCGATTTTTAATTGATAAAAACTCTCCCAAAACTTATTCGACCACTTATTCCACACTGGAACTTTCGATTTCTAATTGACTAAGCCTCTTCCAACATTTATTCGACCATTCATTCCACATGAAAATCCTCTGGGAAAAAATAAATTAACAAAATAAATTAACAAATAATAATATTTTGAACCCTCATAGGTCTTTACTATAGGCAATACTATATGAAAGAAAGATCTTATTCCGAACTGGCCAGCAACTAAATGAAGAAAAGAGACGAAACGAGACTTCGGCCAGTAGCGAAAAACAAAACACAAAACAAGACAAAAACAAAACATAACGACGCGGATATTTTGCCTGTATGAAAACGAGGCGTCATCAGCGTAAAAGAAACAAAGATAAAAATAAACTAAACACAAACTATCCCTACATGATTTAGTAGAATCTTAATACCCTCGTTAGTAACTGGTTCATTTTTTAGAAGAATGTTATAAATTGGACCAATATTTAAATTTCCTGTATCCCTATTCATTTGCAAACATATGTTTTTTTTTCAATTGCCTCCCTCAGCCATTGATTATAACCTCTGTCATTAGAAACGACCATGGCATCATAAAATTTTACATTGTGATCAGGGTTGAAGAAAACGCGCTCCGGCAACACCGAAAAAAGTTTCAGGAAGTTGCTTAATTTACAAATCTTTCAACAAATTGTTGATTTGTTGAAAGATCTTTCAGCAAATTGTTGGCTGCCACTGTAAAACTTCCCACAAGATCAAGGAATAAAACAAACCCCACTAACTCAATTGCCCCAAGTCATATCCTTTCCCGAATTAAGGAAACTGCTTAAAGGTCTTACTGAAAACACGTATCAATGTTATGTTTCTGTAAAAAAGTTTGATTTTTTCTCGCAAACACGGCACATATGGTAAAAAGATAAAATTTTAGACAAATTCAATTTTGAAGACTGTGAAACTGCATTTGTTTTAGTATTATATTTAATGCATCTATTTTCTATTAAATCATTTATAAATTTAATTGGGTAGATATTACAAAATAAAATGTCCCTTAACAATAATTTCAAATCCAGGAATTCCTGAGAATAAATTACAACCCCTCTTTTCACTGAAACAGGGTGAATGTATGAAAATTTAGATACATATCCCTATTTTTAGGGATATGAAAGGCTCTTTTGACTGGCAAAATATCAAGGAATGGTAGCTTATTATCTTCTTCAAACTCAACTGTGAATTTTATATTTTTGTCAAAACTATTTAAACGCTTACAGAAAATATCTAATGATTCAAAGTCATATTTCCAAATACAAACTACGTCATCCATGTAAATCTAGGTAGAAAACCTAGACTTTTCAATATAATCCATGTAAAAGTTTGCTAATAAAGGAGTGAGTGCCACTCCCATAGGTAAATAAAACACCTGCTTGTAAAAAACTCCCCTAAAACCAAAATAAAAAGAAAATTCATTTACCGGAGTAACAATTTCATAATAACCTCAACATCTAAACACGCTGAGGCTACTTTCTGTATTAAATCAGAATAGTTTTGTACTTTGCTCCTTTATATATCTATGAATCTTTTTATGTTACAATTTGAATACACTAAAACCACATCAAAACTGCAGAGAATTCTCTTTCAGTGAAAATTTCGCAACTTATTAGCAAAAATCTGTAGAGTTCTTTAAATATGATATTGTGTTCCAAAAAGAGAACGAAGTGTTGTAGATAGCAAATTTCCTGGTTTGGAAACAGGTGACCTAAAAGTTAATACAATGGGACAGGGGGGATGGTTCTCCAATTCTCCACGGGGGGTATTTTACGGAGGGGAGGGTAACCTTCAACTCCCGAGAAACGATGACACGAACACAAGATTTCTCTGAAATGTGAAAGTAAACTAAGAATGAGGTTTTGATTCTGCTTTGGCCCTTCACGTCGTTGAAAATCCAGATCATTTAGTTCTTTGTGAGGAGGCAACTTTAATATACGAAGCAAATGGCTTCCCGCATTCTTTTACACCTTACTTTAAATGGAAATACTGGATATATTCATATAATATATATAATATATTATATTCATATAATATATTCCTATTGCAAACAGTAATCAAAACCAGGGTTCCAGTGCAAAAATAAAAACTCCCTCACACATCGGTATAGTTAAAGGAATTCCCAAATTTTTTATTATGGAGGAAGCTTAATAGGCGGTTTTGAGAAAGCTGAACAATGTGGGAAATCACGCACTTTCAAGCTGTACTTTTCCAGTAGAGATGCCATTGATACTGCCACACAAATGCCAATTAAAATTGAACTCAAATGCTTCAGAATCCAAGTATTTATTTATCTCCTGAACGTTCCTTCAATATTCACGAAATCGGTCATATGTCAACACAGTGTAAAAATACCAAGAAATGTGACCATTGCGCCCGAAATTACCATGGTGCAACAAAAGAAAGCCTGTGTCAGAACCCGATCTGCTTATGTCAAAGCACCAAGCACACGTGCTACCATGCTAACTGCCCATTAAAAAAGACTTTGAAGCCAGAAAGCCAATCTGTTCGGCATGGTTGAGCTCTATATTAAAAACCGCGTTGTGTCATGGAACGTAAATGGTAGTTTCAGTACAAAAATCGCCATGTCAAAACAACGTTGCCTTACTGAATAAATCCTATGCATACAGGAACATTTTCTCTCTGCTGACGATATGAAACTATTCAATACAGTGTCATCACATGTACTCCACTTTGTATCCGCAAAAAGTCCCAGAAAACGAAGCCATCCCTCAGATGGACTTGCTATAATAATAGATAGACATACAAACTCCAAACAGTTTGCAAAATCTGACCATTTCCTTGTAGTGAAAGTGGGTGATAATGTCATCGTGAATGTATACCTGCAGACAGACTATAAGAGACAAAATTCCTGAAACGAATTTTGCTCTAGCATGCAGAAAACTCGATAAATGTTTGAGTAAAATTAGAGCCTTCCACCTCCATTGGGTTCTGTTTGGGGAGTTTCAATGTTACTTGCTGAAAAGTGATAATCAATGATACAGCTCTGCTTCTTAGCCTGATTCCTAATGAAATTTCTCTCTTACCAAAATCTGCTGATTTCACATATATACACCCCTCAGGATCAGTGTCGAGCCTTGATTACGTGCTTATTTCCAGTAATACTACCAGTCACGCAGTAAATGTAACCATACTTAATTATTTTGTAGGATTTGATCATTTGCCTTTGTCTTTTAGTATTATGGCTCCACTTAGCCATGCATGAGTGACCCAATAATCTAAGTGGCGTACTGTGGTAGAATGGAATAAGATTGATATACTTCAGTACCAGCATCACATTGATAATCTTCTCGCAAAGATAAAAATACCATTTGAGCTTTTCCAGAATCTAGCTCTGTCTTTAATTAATGAAACTCGTCTTAAATTAAATATATATGCGTCACCGGCTCATTACAAGCAGAAAATCAGTTTGTCCCTCGCTCTAAAGTATGAGTTGGATCCCAAGTGAAGGGCTGGTCCCAGAAGTTCTTATTTGTTGAGGCTTGTAACAAGGCTTAATTCTGGCTAAGTATCTGGATAGATTGCAGCCATCCCATATCTGGTGTTGTTAGTTAGATCTGCTTATCCACCAAACGCCGTTTTTCAAAAGAGCGAAAGAAACATAGATTTACTTTTGGTTCCAATTTTTCTGAACAGATTATTAATAACCCAGGGCTTTTCTGGAAGAATTCAACACATAAACAAAAATAAAGCCAGACCAGTCATTTAATATCCCTCCCAAATTATGGGAAAAACATTTCTCCAGAGCTCTCAGAACCAGACCCACGAATAGAAAATTCTTCCAAAGTCAACATCGAAAAGATACTTTCGATGGGGTCAAATCAACGTTTACTGTAGTAGTTTCTGACGTTTATAATATAATCAGTAAAATCAAAAAGCCTCTCTCAAGGGGTATAGATGACATTTGCACTAAACACCTCCTAAATGGAACCTCTTTCCTTTTTTCCCACCTGGTCCTACTTTTTCAAATGGTGTTCACAGAAGGAATAGTTCCTCCCTCGTTTTCAACTGGCCGTCTTACTCCTGTCCCTAAAAAGAATAAACCCCTAAATCAATGCTCATCATACTGGCCAATAACAGTAGCTATAACTTTTTGTAAAAATTTTTAGAAGTTGATAATGCTGGAGTTGGTTGATAAATAGTATATTCCCCCAAACCAATTTGGATTCCAAAAAAGAATAGGGTGTGCTCATGCACTGATGGCAGTTTTTCAGTATGGATTGATGCTGATAAATCAGGAGAACCACTTGTTCTAGGGAGCTATGATGTCAGTTATGCTTTTGATTCGATAATTCACACCCATATCCTCATTAAAATGTGTAGACACATGGTCAGTACTTGTATTATTCGTTGTTGTTAATATGTCTGACGGAATGATTGCAATAATAATTATACCTGTTCATTGTGGAGTAAGGCAAGGTGCCTTATATCTCCAATCGCGTTTAATAACTGAATTCTGGACGCACAGTCCCAAGCGGTTTTCTCTTGTATTTTAGAAGGATAGATGTACCTCTTATTGCACATGCGGACGATGACTTCAACCTCATCTGATCGGTACTTGCGTTTGAAAGAAAAAAATTCCATTCTAAGTCAAGAATATTCAAAGAGAAATCTTAAGCTGAATGCTGAATAGTCAGAAGTGGCACTATTCACCTGGGGTCCAGTTCCCAAAGGATTTAAAGTGGATCTTAATGGAGCATTGGTTGCTACTAAACTGGAATTGAAATACCTTGGCCTCCCAATCAGTGACTCCCTTAAAGCAACCAAAAAGCTCCTCATTTGCCATTTCCAGGGGTGGACTTCAAGTGCCTATGGTAGCATAGTTTCTAATAAACTTCGTTTTAATCACCAGCTACTAGCTAAATTATATAACTTGTATGTGCTTCCAAACTTTTTATACCTTGCATCTTTTTGGCGTACCTTTTCAGCAATGGAATTAAAGCAACAAATTTATTATTGGTATGCTATATATCTTCTTGCCCCCCTGCCCCTGGGCAAGTCATTCTTGGGCCAATATGAGATATGGTATTATTGACCCTAATGCTGCAATCAGCAGATGCATTGAAGCTTATAATAAAGCAATCAATGGACACCAATGTTGCTCCCTTTTAAAACATAAATGTATTACTTTTTTGTGCTTGTTATGTATACTGTGTGATTATTGTGTTCGTGTGCTTATTCTACGAATTTTAATTTTGTTTTGTTTGTCATTTTCCGTCTTTTGCTTCTTTTTTTCTTCTCTTATACTCTGTTGGTGATTGTATTAACAATGGGGCACAAATAAATTCAATCAAATAAACCCAATTTACAATAATTTAAAATTAAATGATTCAAATTATTCTTCTTCAGCTTAAATTAGCATCATCTGAACAAACTTTTGATGAAAATTAGGTCAGTAGACAAGCTAAGTCAATCTCTAAGCAGAAAATTCTTGCCCAATCTAATTGGTGAATAGTCTTTCATTAACTATGGCTTGATTCGTTTGATTCAGTCTTTCTTCTGCTCTGTGAAGAGTTATGTCAACAGGTTAGTTTTCCTTCTTTTTTAAGCACTGAAGACAGATGGGCAGAAGTCCCTTATGAAATATCTGCTGTCATTTTCACTTTTTTTTTATCCACTGGCTGACATTACCCTCCTTTTTCTTGGTTAAGTAATTTTATTACTTTTTTTCTTATTTGCCATAAATCAATCCTGCTTATGGGCCTTTCTGTCTTTTACAGCTCACAGAACTAATATAGTTTTATTTTAGCTGCTAGTTCACAATTCCAAATTATAATTATCTGTACTATAATACACTTCATACTAATGATATGAAGCGACTGAACCACATAGACTACCTTTTAAACTGAGTAATACAGCTATATACAAAACAAAATCCTATTTAAACTTGTCACTGCTGGCCTCTTTGTGCTATGAAATTCGCAAGCCCTTGCAAATTTGTCAGTAAAAATTATATGTAAAATATGTCAGTAAAAATTATTTGGATATATTGGTGTGAAGTTAAAACACAACTGTTACTTCATAATATCCAGAATAACAGTACCAAAAGCCATTAGGCATGCATTCCCACTGTACTTTTTTTTTTTTTTTTTAAATAGAAGATGAAAACACTATACAATGTTAATTTGACTTATGAGATACTCACTTGTTAAAATGGGCAGCTCTATCTTCAGTGTCAGCCCAGGTGAATAATTTCATAGCATGATTTTCCAAATGTGCTTTAGCTACTAAATCATTAGTAACAGCTTCATTTTCATGCATCTCAGTTCTAGCTTTCTCAAGCCAGTCCATAATAGGAAGAAGAACAGCACTTGCCTCTTTAGACTTCTTATCTAACTTCATACCCAACTGGAGTGCAAACAAACGACCTATAAAATAGATAAGGTTGAGATGGCTAGGGCATGTTCTGCAGACAAAGGATGACAGATTACAAAAGATTGTCCTTTTTTGGCCAACCGTCTAAGGGTAAATGGAAAACAGGTCGTCTGCAGTTGAGCTGAGAAAATGTCATAAAGAAAAATTTAAGCAAATGGGAACTTTCTGGGAGGGTGCAAAGAGGAAGGCTTTAAACAGATTGGAATGGAGGAGGAGTATGCGTAGCGGTGTTGGCCTCAGGTGGCTTGGTGCTATGGTGAGTTGTTAGTATTAGTAGTAGTAGTTAGTCTACAGAAGAAACTTTCGTTGTTGTCAGTGACTACTAAAATTGATCATTGGTTGGAAAGACTACTGTCAAACTTTGACTTGTAAAATAAGAGTTATTTTTATTTAAATCCAAGTTTTATTTTTAACCAAAAAATAAAATAAAGATTATTTTATTTCCCCTTCTATTGTTTATAGGTATAACTTTCAAGTCCTAGAAAAATCCAATAATTGTCTTTAATCCTCTAGTAAATCAATTTAAAAATATAGTGGGTTTTCAATAATAAATAAATAAATATCATTTGGCATGTGGTCTGTAGTAATGTTACCCAGCCTAAAGCCTAGAACACACACAGCCTTTTTTTTAGCACTGATTCAGTAATTTAGTGTCAATTTGCAAAGAAAAATGGTACTATTTTTCAAAAACAGTTCTGAATTTCATTGTTATCATAAAAAGTAATCCTCAATTATTTCTTCTCCTTAAGCTTGAAAAAAAAAATCTGAATTATAATAATAATGGTTAACTTTTTAGTTAACAACTGGACTTTTAGTTATAGAACAATTATAAAACAGCAAATTTTTCCCTATATTTCAAAGTAAATACCTTATTTTACCAATTTTAGGGACCAAGTTTTTATTTTACCATAATTTCACAACAGTAGCTACAACCTATTAAAGAACATATTTTGGTAAATTTTCAATTAACTCACTGAAGAGAGAGCTAAGAAATAGACATGCCTTTAGACATGCCCTTCCCCTCCTAATGTGCAAATATATACCCTGAACTGAATATATTGGCTAGCCTATATACAATGAATTTTCTATTATTTTGACAAATTGTTGAAACGATTGGAAGAAGAGCGCCTGAAAGAAAACACAGGGCATATATACTGCTTGGTATATGGTATATGATAGACTATATATTTGCACATTAGGGGAGGGGGTAAAGTTTATTTCTGATGTAAATGTTATGCTTGGAATCTGGATGAAATTCGAATTCTAAAGGTATATCTATACTATTTCTTATTTATTTTGCTAGTGAGTTAATCAGAAAACTGTAAGTTAACCTGGGGACAACATGAGGAGTGAGGTGAATTGTCAGTAAAGCAACCATGATATCTGAAAAGACCCTAAAATAAAAATCTAGTGGTGCTAGTTTTATTTTATTTGAAGGCTTCCATGTGGAGACTAGAACCACTAAATGAATACAAATAAACGATTTAATGGCAATAGCCTTATCTTATTGTTTTAATGTTTCCTATCCAAAGTGCCAAGCTTGAGTAGGCACTTTTTCAAGTGATCTGTATTTCTGAATTTATTGCTAAGTTGGATCACTGTAATTTTCCAGGACGCCACCCTTAGACAAATGGGAAAAAATAGCATATAGGCTTATATAAAAAGGTACTGTCCAATCTCCTTATAAATAAATATATTTTTGCCATCTAGTTGGATAATTTGGTCAATCCCTATAGCAAAAATCAAATTTGTCAATCAGTTCACAAGAAAATTCGCCCCAAAAAACGATTCCTTTTCCAACTAGTTGACAAGTAATTTCTCCCCATCAACACTTTCTTTCCAACTAGCTAGAAACAAACATTGCCCCAGAAACACTTCTATTAACCATCTAGTTGGTGAGCAGCTTTTCCCCAGAAATTTTTTTTATTAACCAACTAGCTGATACAAAACTTCTATTAACCATCTAGTTGGTGAGGAACTTTTCCCCAGAAATTTTTTTTTATTAACCAACTAGCTGATGAAAAAAACTTTAGCCCAGAAAACATTTCCTTTTCCAACTAGTTGGAAAAAGTGGTTGCCAAACAAACAATTCTAGTAACCATCTAGTTGGTAAACAATATTGCCCCAGAAACTCTTCTGTTAGCCATCTAGTTGGCAAGTAACTTTCCCCCAGAAAATTTTGATTAACCAACTAGCTGATGACAGGAATACTTGACTTAGTTTGCTGCTTTTAAGTTTGAAATGTAAAGTTTTGAAAGAAAGGTTATCCTTAGCCACTTCTATTAGGAGTTCCTTTGGTCAGATATTTCTCAATTTGTGTATGAAATTATGTGCAGCTTCATTTGCATGGTATAAAAACACTTTGTTTTACATACAAATCAAAAACAGATTGCCCGCATTTTCTAGGCTTCTTCTGAGAAACCTCACGCAAATGCTGCAACTTGGAGGAATTCTCTTAGAATTTTTGCATCACTAACCCTGCAATAGTTACACATGAAATTCCAGTCCAAACTGATAATGCTACAAAGAATACTAGGTGGATGCAAAGTTAATTTTGCATCCTGAGCTTTTGGGCACATATTGCATCTGGGCTGTGCAGTAGTTAGCCAGTTCTCTTCTTCTTCAGGCAAAACACAAACTAGCTCAACTTGTTACAATTCTTGGCCCAACTCGAATCCTAACTAAACCTCAAAGGACCATACAATCTATTTTATTGATTGTACAATTATTGATCACAGAATCACAGTCAAAAACAGAACAGTCATAGAAAAAAAAAGAAATGATGAAAGTACTGACAGAAGTGTCTTTTTATGTTTCCTTTGCTTCAAACTTTTTGCTTTCTTAGGCTTGCTTAAGAACCACTGGAACCTATCTCCAGGTTTAGCTTAAGTAAGTGCTAATGATCCATCATAAACAAACGCTTCATGAAAAACAAGCATTTCCTCTTATTCAAAATAGCAGTTCATTGTGGTCTTGTACCATAGGATGTATCATTAGCATATGCGTTTTCTAGTCAAGACTCAGTGGGTTCCTGTGGAAACTGACAGTAAGAGCACTTACAGGCTATCTATTCTTGTAATTAACCAAGGTCTAGGTGAAACTAAAGAAACAACTGGTCATCCAGAAAACAAGGATAAAAATAGGAGCACAGACTGCAAGTAGAAAGAGAGAGAGAAAAAGAAAATGATGAAAGCTTCCAGCTACCAATAATCAAATTAATTGGAAGAAAAAACATATTCAAACAAATACTGACATTGCAATAGCAGTGAACATAATGAAGTTTTTTCAAAAAAATTTGAATTGGCAAATTTAGTCTGTTGACATAAAGCTATGTTTCCACAGACTGGCAAAAATTTGTTACCAAATCCCATGTTGCATATTTTGCACCCATGTTTTCACAGATGCTAAAAATGGATGTGCATTTTTGGACAAACTCGAAAACATTGTGTAAAAAATGGCTATACTCAGGATTCAGCTTATAGTCAGTAGAACTTCAGTCGTGTAGGAAGGAAAACCTTGAATTGTGGTGAATAGCAAACATCTTAATACTATTTGACAGTTAAACTCTGACAATTTTTTTGCCAAAATATCTTGACTGCATTGCTTAAGAAATACAAAAAGTTAACTTTCAGCTGTAGCTGACCATGGCTGAGCTCTTAGCTACACAGCATCATTTGCACAGAACAATCCCTATAAGAGATACATTTGACTAGACAAAAGTAGAAAACAGGGGAAGGACAACCAACAATGTTACCTATCCATTTTGAGAAAACACAAAGTACATGTACCATGGTCTCAGCCCAAAAAACCCACAAATATTAGTCTACCTGTTTTTCCAACCACTTCTCTCATCTAAAGTCACTGCAACATAACAAATACTACTTGCCAGCTTAAGTCTGATCTGAGCTGGTTCTTCAGCTTCTTTTGTCATAAAAAAAAAGTTCTCCACCCCCTCCTCTTAAGGGAATGATTCAAGGTGATTCACTAGGTGTAGACTGCAAAAGAGCTAGAAGGTCATGTATAAAATAGGTATATTCAGTTGGTAGGCTATATTGATACTTTGAAAGTACATGTTTTCATGCTTTGGCTTCATGCAATCCTAATTGGCAGTTTTATTTAATGCTGTTTCAAAAATATGTTGAAAAGACAACAAAATAAAAATAACATTCATACCACCATATATTAAACCATCATGTATGAAAAAGCAGAAAAAAAATGTTTTCAAGAAGCTGGTAAAAACCTAGCAAAAAATAAAAATAATTTCAAGCTAATAGACCACTCAATGTCTGTCTTTCTCCATGAATTTTAAGAAGATGAGAAGGAGTCAATAATTTGGAAATGATAGCTTTGGCTATGAGAAAAAAAAAAGTTCTAACATATATTGATGTACAGAAGTTGTTCATAATATTATTGAATAACCTGAGGTTAAGAGAACCTCAGAAACACCTGAATTTTTGGTATAACCAGGATACTTGAGCATGCCAAGTGTTACATTTTTCTAATATCAGACCATAGAAAGGTCACCTAGATTTCAGAATGGGTCATCACTCTACAGAGAGACCATCCAGATTTCAAGAACAGGTCAACAGTACCTGGAGTGATAACCTGTCAAATGAGTAGTCACCTAGAACAACCTATGGACCCCACTGCAAAGATGAGCCAATTGTAAATCAAAACTGGCTATTTCCCTCAGCCAAATAAAACAGAATGTACATGGCTTGTGGGATGGATTTGATGGAAATGGATTACAATTACAATTGGAAAACTATGAACTTTTTTGGATTAAATAAAAAAAACAAGTTTTTTAAATGAAAGTAAGGAGCAACATTAAAACTTAAAACAAACAGAAATTACTCTGTATATGAAAGGGGCTTTTCCTTCTCAACGCCCTGCTCTTTACGCTAAAGTTTGACTCTTTCTCTTAACTCTACATTTTAAAACAGTAAAAAACTTTAGTGTAAAGAGTGGGGCGTTGAGAAGGAAAAGCCCCTTTCATATATGGAGTAATTTCTGTTTGTTTTAAGTTTTAATGTGGCTCCTTACTTTCATTTAAAAAACTTGTTTTTTTTATTTAATTTCTGAACATTTTTGAATCAATGCATGTTTTGATTTAGACTCTTGGCAGAGGAATAATTAAAACGAAATTTGTATATTTTTTTTTTTTTTGCTAAATGGCTTTCTCATAGTTTTGATCAAATGATTTTGAGAAAAAAAGAGCAGGGGAGGAAGCCTAGTTGCCCTCTGATTTTTGGTTAATTAAAAAGGCAACTAGAACTTTTAATTTTTTATGAATCTTTTTATAAGTAAAAGATATACATAACTTATAAATTAGCTTATGTAAAGAACTTTTGTATTCTCATGTTTTTATTACATATATGAGGGGGTTCGCCCCCTCGTCAGTACCTCGCTCTTTACACCAAAGCTTAAATTTTGTCCCAATTCATTAAGAATGACCCCTGAATCACAAAAGCCACAGAATAAATAGTTGAAATTACTAAAAATACTTTAGCGTAAAGAGCAAAGTATTAGGAGGAGGTGAGCCCCTCATATGGGTAATAATTTCTGTTTGTTTTAAGTTTTAATGTTGCTGCTTACTTCCAGCTGAAAAAAAACCTTATCATATTTATTTTTTCATTGTTTTTTTTTAAGTAATGCTAGTAAATCCTGTGCTCCCTTCCTGGATATTTTCTTCCCCCATGACAAATTCCTTGATGGAAAGTTCCCCCAGCATATCCCCCTCTTCTCAACCCCTGCCTCCAACCAAAAAATCCTCCTGAAAACGCCTGTACACTTTCCAATAACCATTACTATATGTAAGCACTGGTCAAAGTTCTGAACTTGTAACCCCTCCCATGGGGACTGTGGGGGAATAAGTCGTCCCCAAAGACATAGTTATAAGGTTTTTCAACTACGCTGAATAAAATCTCAGAATTTTGATCCGTTGACTTTGGGAAAATAATTAGCACGGGTGGGGGCCTAGGTGCCCTCCAATTTTTTGGGTCACTTAAAAAGGGCACTAGAACTTTTCATTTCTGTTAGAATGAGCCCTCTCGCGACATTCTAGGACAACTGGGTCAATACAATCACCCCTGGGAAAAAAAAACAACAAAAAAACAAACAAATAAACACACATCCATGATCTGCCTTCTGGCAAAAAATATAAAATTCCACATTTTTGTAGATAGGAGCTTGAAACTTCTACAGTAGGGTTCTCTGATATGCTGAATCTGATGGTGCGATTTTCTTTAAGATTATATGACTTTTAGGGGGTGTTTCCCCCTATTTTCTAAAATAATGCAAATTTTCTCAGGCTCATAACTTTTGATGGATAAGACTAAACTTGATTAAACTTATATATTTAAAATCAGCATTAAAATACAATTCTTTTGATGTAGCTATTGGTACCAAAACTCCATTTTTTAGTGTTTTGGTTACTATTGAGCTGGGTCACTCCTTACTACAGTTTGTTACCACAAACTGTTTGATTGACAATCTATTGTTTTGTTTTTTAACCTGAGTAGACTAACTGAGCTGTCTTACAAGCATGCTTCTTCAGTTATAATAGTTCATTGTCAATGATGATTAAATAAGATAAACCCCTGATATGTCCAGCATAATTTTCATTTCTTTGAAAAACAATTTCATCTTGCATTCTTGGCATCTGATTCAACTGTTAGCTCAGCGAAAAAGCATATCATTTCAAAACATTACAGTATTTACCTTACATTGAGGGTATTCTCAATATTGATTATAACAGAATTCTTAATGCCAGAATTATGACAGCTTTTCTTCCACAGGGAAGGTTAATGGTGCTAGATGTTTGACTTTTCTTCAACAGAAAAAACAGTAAAGGTGGATCTGACCCTAGCACCACCAAGCATAAACTTACCAACAGAAACTAAACTACACCCAGTAGAAATTTATGAGTAAAAAGTTGTTTTCTAAAGAAAAGATTGTGTCTAAAAAGGTTTTATAGCAAAGTTGATTAATTTAGTGTTTCTGGGGCAATGTTGCTTGTCAGTTAGTTGGTTTACAGATTAGATTCTGAGGCAACCTCTTTTTCCAGTTAGTTGGAAAAGGAATTTTCCTGGAGTAATGTTGTTTGTCAACTAGATGGTTAACAGAATTGTTTCTGGGGTAACCTCTTTTTCCAGCAAGTTGGAATATGAAATATTTTCTGGGGTGAAGTTTTTCATCAGCTAGTTGGTTAATAAAATTTTTTCCAGGGAAAAGTTACTTGCCAACTAGATGGTTGATAGAAGTGTTTCTAGGGCAATGTTTGTTTCTAGCTAGTTGGAAAGAGAGTGTTGATGTGAGTTCACAAAGTGTTTTTCTTATCAACTAGTTGACAAATTTTATTATTGCTATAGGGATGGATTAAATTATCCAACTAGATGTCCAAAATAGCCTATTTGTATTTATAAGGAGATTAGATAGTAACTTTTAATATAAGCTTATATTGCAATTTTTTCCTTTTGTCAAAGGGCGACATTTCCCAATTTTCCCAGACAGGTGTTATTAAATACACTTAGGCCTACTGTGGAATAACTTGCATTACCTCTATATCTTGCTGACTAGGCTACTTTTGTTTTATCAGCATGTTTCCTTATGTAGAGTCTGACCTTTAAACTAATACTAATAAGGAATCAGTACAATTCTAGTTTAACTAGCCTACTTGTTGCAATCTTAGAAAGTGGTTAGGCTAGAAAAAATGAAACTTTCAGGGATGTGTTTACAGACTTAAGTATATCCTAAACTAAACTAAACCAAGACCAGAGAAAAAAGTTTTCTCCTAAACTATCCTAAACTAAAACCAGAGAAATAGGAACTGATAACTGAAAATTAAGGTAAAATATTATTTTGTCAAAATTTCAATAGGTATAAACCTGTCAAGTAGGCGAATTTCTAAGACTTAAAAACCAAAAGAGGGTTAAAATAGAAGCTTGGCAACACCCCAGTCTGTCTTTTTCTGCCCTGGATATCGTTGCTGAGTTTCACTTCCCTAACCTAACCCTTTCCTTAATAGCAAAAAGCGGCTAGACTAAAATTTTACCAAGGAATCTAATAACAATTCTCTACCTGTTTTGATATTTCCTTACAGCCTAGAGTGGAAGGATACGCTTCGCCTACCTGTTATTCATAGGCTTATAACAATTTACGGTTATTAGTACTTACACCAATAGGCAATTACAGGGTCCCTCGTTTCTTGCTCTGTGGCAGCCTTTAAATAATGCTGGAGTGGTTTCAAAGATGGTGGTAAATTTAAATTAGGAAACATGACCATTGTTTTGCAGCTAAATTAAATTTTTCTATTTGAATAAGTCTTCCAGATTGGCAGTATTGCCATGATATAAATATGAGTGTTATGTAATGTTGCTTGCATTAGAAAAATTGTTTTTATAAATGTTGCTTATGAAAGCAAGCTTATTCAAACCTTTTCATCTTTACGAAAGATATTCAAGAGAATTAGAAATAACCTCAGAAAAAAAATGATATTTTCGTGTTATTACTTACCAGTCTGAATCCTATGCCCGCTTAATAAATGTTGTTTGATAAACATGAACGAATAAATCTATCGTCTAATAAAAACAGAAATAAACCCTTGTTTTAACAATGGGTGTAAGCCAGTCGGACATGTATGTTTTATGATTTTTGTGCACGGCTCATTATAAAGGCTAACGGTTAATACACTATCCTCCATTTTGGCCAAAGGATTCTATTATATTCTAATTAAATCCTTTAACAGAAAAGATCATTTCTTTAAAAAATCATATCTTCAAACAGAAGTAAAGAGTGATTTTAAAAACTTAAAACAAAAACAGATCGTTCTGCATATGAGCGGGATTTCTCTTCCCTTAATCCGTCAGTCCTTATGCTAAAATTGTATAGTGTTTTGCAAATACTTTTTTCTCTTTCAACGGCCTTGGTGTTTTAGCCCTCGTTCTAGAAATATCGGAACAAAGACTCAAACTTTGGCGTATAGAACGGAGAGTTGTGGTTGCCTGTATTCTTATAAGTTTATGTTTTCTCTGTACCTTTATTTTTTTTTTTTTAATGAATGTATTTCATGTTTAATTCGTGTCCCTTTTTAACAGCGTGATTGTAGTTTCTTTAAATACAGTGAAGGATACCAACTTTTACGTTGGTTTTGAAACCAACTATAATAGCCCTCCTCCCTCCATCAAAAAATTCATAGTATTAGTATCATAGTAGTAGTTGTAGTAGTAGAAACATAAGTAGCAGTAATAATACATAATCATTAATAGTAGCAGCAGCAGCAGCAGTATCAACAGCAGTAGCAACAGGTACATTTTTGCTTTTGGCAAACTGAACATCCCGCTGATGATACCCCTGAAGATGATAAGCCCTCTTGATATGATAAGCCTTTCTATTTTTATTGTATATCGTTATACCAGAAAATATATATATATAGTTGTTAGAAATCAGAGAAGCTTAAATAATTAAATATTTTTGAAAAGACGGCAATTTGAAAATACATTAAATTGTGTAAAGAGCAAAAAGCTGGAAATTTCAAAAATATTTCTATATATTTTTACAAGGGATTACAACAGTCCAAAAACCTTAAAAAAGAAAACCAAAGTTTGAAGCTTAGTAGAAATTGGTGTTAGAAATCAGTCTTGCTTCAAAAGACTGCAGTAAAAGACTTGTGCAAAAGACTTTGCAGTAAAGAAGCAATGACATTAAATTGCTTAAAGAGCTAAAAACTAGTAATTTCAAAAATAATTGCATATGTTTTAACAAGGGATTATAACAATTCAAATACCTTAACAAAGAAAACCAAAAGTTTGAAGCTTAGTAAACAATATACACATAACGTTTTCAGTTCTTATTCCAAAAACATCATTACCAAGTTTATTTTTGTTATAAGTGAATGCAATGTCTTTTTAAGACATGGAAAAAAGTCGAAAATTTTTGTAATCGCTAAAATTATTATGTAAAAATAATTTATTATGTAAAAAACTGCAAAAATATTTGTGGTACCTGAGCAATAATTTTAATGTTTAAATTCAAACTTGAAAAATACGTGAAAATTTAAAAATTAGTTTGTTTTTTTGTTAGATAAAATCAACTCGCTACGTGATTGAGCTTATAATATGACAAATTTATAATGCCAGTAAGAAGGGTCAAAAAACAAAAAATTGCAGTTATTACAAATGATGATTCTTTGGAACCACCTTTGTTTTTTTGTTAGATAAAATCAACTCGCTACGTGATTGAGCTTATAATATGACAAATTTATAATACCAGTAAGAAGGGTCAAAAAACAAAAAATTGCAGTTATTACAAATGATGATTCTTTGGAACCACCTGAACCATCAAACGCGATGAGACCGAGAGACAGCCCGAACAAACTAAAGTCTTCCTTCGATCTTTTTATTCTTTATTCAATTTAATATTTCCTCATACTGCAGTCTTTTCAAAAATATTCGATTGTTGAAGCATCCCCTATTTCTGACAATGATATGTACTAAGCTTGAAGCTATTTTGTCAAAATAGCAAATCATCATTTGTAATAATTGCAAATTTTGGGTTTTGGGGCCTTCCTTCTGACAAAATTTAACTTCCTGTGTTCAAACCTGTAAGACCAATAACAAAGGAGTGTATTTTATCGAACAAAAAAAAACAACTAATTTTAAAAATTTTCAGGCATTTTCTTTTTTTGAATTGATACATTAAAATTATTACTCAGGCACTATAAATATTTTTGAAGCTGACGTAATAACCTTAGCAATTCCGAACTGAGCTTAAATTTTTTTTTTTTAACTTTTTTACATGTCTTAAAAAGACATTGCTTATACCTATTAGAAAAGAAATTCTGTAATGATGTTTTTCTAATAATGATTTATGCTAAGGCTCAAACTTTCGGTTTTTGAACTGTTGTAATCCCTTGTTAAAATTTATATAATTATTTTTGCAATTACCAGTTTTTTGCTCTTTACGCAATTTAATGTCTTTTCAGTCTGGGCTATTCAAAGATATTTGTTTATTACCGCAAGTCCAATTTCTAACAACTATTTCTACTAAGCTTCAAACCATTTATTTTCTTTTTTGAGGCTTTTGAATTGTTGTAGCCCCTTGTGAAAATATGTGCAAATATTTTTACAATTACCAGTTTTCTGCTCTGTAAGCAATTTAATATAAATTTCTTCCTAGTTGAAAATCTTCAGTTTTCACGATATGACGTCATTTGCAAAAACAAAAATTGAGACTCTTAACAAATTTACTCAAACTTCTGACCTATCTAATTCGTTATTTCCGGCCAGAATATACTAGGATGCCAATTTTCCCGACAAAATATGGAGCTGTTATCGAGAAAAAGTACACACATAAATACACAATTATTGCTCAATTATAAAGATAATATTCAAATATGTGTGTGTGTTCTTCCTGACAAAGAGAGATCAGATGTTGAGTATTTCCCGTTTCGTAGATAGTGGCCATTTTGTAAATACATTACTTTCAAGCAGCGTGAGAAGAGCCCATCTGACAGATTTAGAATGGCTTAAGCTTAAGGTTGCCAGCCATTAGCGGACAGTGGCACTAGATCTTCAAAGTCAATACTAGAAAGAGAACTTCTTTCTCTCTTCTCTGATGGCTTCCCAATGAAATTTTCTTGCGCCAATGTCAAGACTTTACATGCCCAGTGGATCCCACCCTCTGCACATGATTTTAGCAGCAATTACTGTTTTGTATTCATCCAATTTTAGCAATCTATTCCACAAAGTATCCTACATAACTGTGTCAGACACAGGGCAGGACGACTAATGGCCAGATGATGACTAAAATTAGCAGTAGTACTTAGTCGCTTGTACTTTAAGTAGGACCAGGCGTTTTCCACCTCTCACTAGCATATGAAATTCAGATGTTCCATGGAAGTAGGCACCTATGAAATTGGCAGTACAACAGTATAGAAACCAAGGGATAAAGCACCATGGGCGTAGTAGTAGTAGGCACCTTTGTATGCTCACTACTCTCAGAAGCACCCCGAGAAGGTTTTTACCACTACCCCCAGCATCGGCAAGTGCAGAAAAAACATTTAGTGACCGAAACGAACCTAACATTGCACAAAGCCTTTATTCAACTAGAGGTTTCTGGGACTTACGGCTGTCCGGTTCTAATCCATTTTAAGCGCTTTATGTAGACTTGAGAATAGGTTCTTAGTCCCTGATATGGATTACTAGGAACCATTGCCTTTCTTGAGACAATAACAATCTTAATGACCTAAGTTATATGAAAATTGTGACATGGAACGCTACGATTTTCAAATGCAACTATCCTATTGACAGTTTTAGTGATGGTTTGAGATATTAAAAGCTAGACTTTTTAGAAGTTTCAAAAACGTATCTCCCAGGACTAGGAAACATGAAATTAGGTGAACTAGATTTTTTTTTTTTTGAGTAGAGAGGATGCATTGTATATTTGTAGGTAGGGAGTAGGACTCTTGTTGGGCTCTTGTTGGGAGTTGGAAAGTTACTACTATCTCCGTTTACACATATTTGCTGGAGCAAATACGAGTAGACAGGATCCAAGATAGAAATATGGTTTATTTATTAGGAGAATACAATGCCCAGGTTGGTAGGGATAGGGATAAATGGTATCCTAGTCTAGGGAGTTTGGTGTTGGAAACGAAATTAGCAACGGTTATAAACATTAAAATTTCCAAGGAATAACAATCTAGTTATCACCAATACGGTATTTGGTTATAAAATGACCCGTAAGTTAACATGATACTCGCATGGTGGCAAGATAGCAGCCTTAATGATTACGTTATTCTGAAGACTGGTAGAATGAATATAAGACACTAGAGTATAAAAAGAGTGCCATTATTCACGTTAAAATAAAGATTACTATATGGTAGCGATCTTTAGTGATCAAAAGATCACTCTACAGTTAGTTTAAAGCTGAAATTTGGAAGGGCAACTACCTTTTGAGTAGTTCTAATCAGGGGCGTAATTTGCTTTGGGACAGGGGGGACTACCCCTTCCATCCCCAGTTTGCCCCCTCCTTCAGCTTAAATTTAAAATATTGTCAAAACTAGGATAAGTCTGCAAAATTCAAGCAACCACAGAAACGGGTTAGTTTTCATTTACATATTTTTACCTTTTTTGTTACTATATGGCTCATTTCTCAGTTTCCACTGTCTTTTTCACTTGGTTTAGGAAAATTGGCTCCAAATTTGCCTTCCTTCCCCCAGAAAATTAACAAAATTGCGCCACTGGCTCTGATGCTGATACACTCCAGGACGAGAATTTGAGTGAAACTTCCCAAGAAGAGTTGGAAATGAAACTGAAGAGTTTAGAATTTAGCAATTAGAATGTGAATGCAATGATTTTAGTAGCAGAAGTATCTTAGAGAGGAAGGTTAGAAACACAGCTAGAAACACTTGGATATTCAAGAAGAAAGATTTTTCTATGGCCTGAAAGCGCTGCCATCTGCTTTTACAGACAGTTTTTTGTGGTATCTGTTGGGTCAGATTTTAATTTTGTACACTTGAGATATTGAGCAAGACGAAAGGTATAACATAGTTCTCCCGTTGATAAGAAAATTCAAGCCCTTCCATTTTCTTTTTTTTAGTAGTCATATTAGAAAGTTGGAACATGTTTAGAACCAGCTCCTGATCTAAGACGGATATAATTATCTTAATGCTAGTGCTTGTAGAATGGAGTGGATGGCAGGCATAGTTAATTTTGGTTTTCATAGACTTTGTATAAGATTTTGATTCAACCCATTATGGAGCAATGCAGAAAATTCTTACTTTTATGAAATTAATTTAAAAAAAAAACTTTGTCCACAAAATAAGTTTTTCCAAGAAAAGTTAAGAATTCTATTAAACCAAAATTGAGTAAAAATAAAATCAAATAACCTACCAAGCGTAAAAATACCACAAATCAGCATCATTAAATAAATGAATTTCAAAACGAACTGAAATTACAATAAATAACCGAGTCGAACTCAAAACGAGCAGAAATTAATAAGAGTAGGGCTCAAAATCCCTATGTCTTCCCAAGACCAGAACACAATTTGCACTTTACTGAAAACAATACAAATGAATGTGTAATGTCAGTTTAATATACATATATTCCTTAAAATGTTAATCATATTTGATTTATTAAGTATATAAAAGTGAAAACATTTAAATATACCTTTTTTCAGTAAAGTGCAAATTATGTTCTAACCTTGAGATAGCTTTGGGGTCTTGAGCCCTACTCATGGTAATATCTTCTCGTTTTGAGTTTGACTCGGTAATTTATAGTAATTTCTGTTCGTTTTGGGTTCATTTATTTATTGATGCTTATTTGTGGTTGTTTTACGTTTACTAGATTATTTTATATTAATTTTGATCGATTTCGGTTTATTGAATGGAGTTTTTTACTTTTCTTTGAATACATTATTTTGCGGAAAACGCTTTTCTAATTAATTTGTGTTCGTTTTATATTGACATAGTCTTTTCAGGGAAAAAGATAACAATAGTTTAAGTCTTTTCAGTTTTTCCTTAAGAATTTATAGTTTGGCCTGCTATTTTATGCTGGAGAAAATTTTTCAACAATTTTAACAAAATAGGCCTACACCCTCTTAAGAATCTGGACAGAAATAGTAGTGTTTAATTTAGTGTTTTACCTTCTCTAGTTGACCTGAAAAATAAAACTTGATACCATTCGCAAAAAATCTATCGATAGTCTTTGACAGCTTGGATACACTTACACTCTTTTGATTTAGTTTTGAATTAGTCTCTCAAAATTTGAGAAATACCCTCTGAAAATTTTCACCTTCATACCCTTAGGTACAGTTGTAACTTTAATTGTTATAGTTGTGATAGCAATTCTAATTTTCTAGATCCATTTTGGTACTTCCTGCCCAATGCGTAGAGCATTTAGCAAAGCGTCTACACAGGTACTACGTAACCCTGATGATTGCATTCATATTATCAGCTATTTTCATAGCTTCTGAACATAACGATAATAAATTATAACGATATTATAACGACAATTATTATATTATAGCGATATTATAACGATAATTAAAAAGTCAGCTTCTGAACATAATCGCATATTTGGTAGCATAACATTAATACGAGTTGTTCAGGCTGAAACTCCAACACCCTTATGTTGTAATCACTCTGTAAGGGGTTTCGTAATTGCAAAAAAAAAAGCGAGATTAGACAAAGTAATTCGACAGGTATGACTGGTTTTTCATGCAAGACCGTAACACATAATTATAGCTGGGTCATGCCTGGGATCCGAATCAAGCCAAGAACAGGTTAAGGAAGAAAGTCTAAAAACCTGATGATTGCATGATTTCTATTTATAAATATTGTTGCTTAAAGTTACATGTGCCTCTGTTTTGATTCGGTTGGATATTATGGTTTTTGAGAAGCCCTGTTTCTTAGCACTTGTAAATGAATATGTAAAAGTTGAGCCGAATTGAAAGCGGAGCTAAATTTTGTCTTGAATGATGTCTTTTATGATAATCAAAAAATGAACTGCTACTACCCTCAAGAATTATTAATATGTAGTATGGCTCGCACAGTGAGGGTAGTTAGCCGGTCCTCAATGACATATGATACCAGTAGCACAGCCACTTAGGACAAAAAATTCACTTATATGTCATTCTAACGATTAATGCTCCTATATCAATAAATCCTACTTGTACAATTTCACGGCAAGAGCAGGCCTTCCTCTTCTTCAAACAGCCAACAGTCATAGGATTATTTGCATATGATGAGTGAGAAGCCAGTATTTACCTACCCCCTCAGAAAATACCTTCGGAAAACACCTACCCCCAGACCCTCCCAGAAAATACTCTACTAGGTAAAATAGCACCCAGTGAAAATACCCCGGAAAGTGCCACCGAAAAATACCCTCCTCCACTGAATATAACCCCTCCATTGCTGGTTGGTCTCCATTCCCTTTCGACTTATAAAAAAGGACAGACTCTCAATTTCTGACGTGATGAGCACCCTCCGAAGCTCTTGTGACAAGGCTACGGAATAAATTCTGGTCAGTTTGGGGTTTAATATAACGTATATTTTAAGTCTACACCTTTATTATTGGTGCTGAGGCGGGAGGGAGTAGTAGTGTCCTAGTAGTGACCAAGTTGATTCAGGTTATGTTTGATGAAATTGTGTAAAGTGCGGTACAATTTTGGATCGTCAGTTATGAAGTGTTGTCGGTGGTTGCAGTGTGGGGAGAGGGGATAGGTGCCTGAAACCACCTCAAAGGAGCCGGATTTTCCGGCATGATTGGATTAACAATCAGGAATTGAAATTTAAAAAATTATGTTTTTTCAACTGAAAGTACAGAATAACAATGAAAAAGACAAAAATTATTCCATATATGAGGGAGGCTATCCCCTCCTCAATCCCTTGCTCTTACACTAAAGTCTCTATTGGTGTGAAAAAGCTTTTTATTCCAATTAAACGGCCTTAATGTAATGAAGTCTTTTTTAAAGAATTGGGAGAAAAGTCAAGCTTTAGCGTGAAGAGAGAGGGGCTTAGGAGGGGAAAAGCCCCCTCATCTATGGATATATCATATATGGATACATGTCATATATTTTCCAAACGTAAAACTACCACAAATCACCGTCAATAAATAAATTAAACCCCAAACGAACAGTACTTATTATAGATAATTGAGTCAAACTCAAAACAAGCGAAAATTAACATGAGTAGGGTTGACAACCCCCATGCCTTTTCAAGACCAGAACACTATTTGCACTTTACTGAAAACAAAATACATTCTAAATATTTTCATTTTATTAACTTTAACAATAAAGAACTATTAAGAGTTTAGGGAATAAACATCAGAATATGCAGATTAAACTGACAATCCACGGCTATTTGTTTATTTTTTTTAGCCAAGTGCAAACTATGTTCTGGTCTTGAGAAGGCATGGGGGTTGTCAGCCCTACTCGTGTTAATTTTTGCTCGTTTTGAGTTCGACTCGATTATTTATTGTAATTTATGTTCGTTTTTTGGTTTCGTTATTTACTAAAGGTGGTTTGGGGTAATTTCAAATTGGAAAAAATAACTTGTAGAACTTGACAACAGTTTCGTCAGTAAAAACTCAAACAAAAAATTGTTGGTTCTAAAAGTCAAATATGTTTTCAAAGGAAACCTAAACCTTCTTGAACTCTAAGGTGCCATATGTTCTTAGCTTAAACTTGACGATTTTTCGCCCACATTTATTTTTTCTTGTTTTGTTTTAATTTGCTTATATTTATTTTTGTTGTTCTTTTTCTTTAATTTGGCCCCATTACTACCAAAAATTGCAGAACTTCATAGTGAATTCTTTTCAACAAATATTGAATTATTATTTTTCTAAAGTTTTAAGATACTTATAATGTGTAAATTCCTCTTTTTAATTTCTCTAGGACTTCTCAGCAAAACTAAAAAAAAAACAATTAAAATTTACAAATTTGGAAAACTCTTTTTTCCGTGGGGGGGGGGGGGGGTATTTGCTGCGAAGTTTATTTTCCGGGGGGTATTTTCCGCGGAGGGGGATTTTCCACAGGGAGGTATTGTCCTGAGCGGAGGGGTATTTTCCGTAGGGGGTCATTTTTGGTGGGGGAGGTATACCCCGGGAGGTATTTTCCGGGGGGGGGGGGGTAAACGCCTAGAACCTCTAACCAGATAAGGTTAAAGAAAAGGATCAAAAATCAATAATTTTTTGTTCTAAAATTAATGACTTCATTTATACGTTTTTTTTAAAAATTAGATATAACAACCATTGTATTTAAAAAAAAATCTTAGAATATAAGATTTTTATTAATCTTAATATAATCTTTATAAGATTTATAAATCTTTATAATATAATCTTAGAATATTACGTAATCTATTTTTCAGACTTCTGTTAATGCATAAAATGCAAATCAGTAATATTTGTTGGCGGTAATGTTCGGGGAAATCTCGGAGATCCACATTTTCTTTTGGGAAATTCGGGGAAACATCAGATCATTCTGTGATGGTGAAAGCACTGCATAAAGGTTCGCCTTGGTGAAATAAAAAGAACGCTCTCTTAAAAGAACGCAAAATCTTACTTTTATTAAAGATTGAAATAAAAATATTTTCATCTCCAAATCACCAAAGAATTTCCAGGAACCCTAAGAGCTTCCAATACTAATCACCAACATGCATAAAAATGATCCAATATGGAAATGTTCAAGCGTAAAAACTTCACAGTTGCGGAATAATTCATGTTTCAAAATGCATTCCAGAAAGTTCATCATAGATAGATCGATAAGCATTTTGGCCCAAAGAGTCGAGTTACAAAGTATGCGGAACATTAGATGTTTCGTGGTACAATTGGCTAAAGCGCCTAATAGTTTATAGCTTTATGACAGATACTCGAGTTGGATAGACTGAAGGGGGTGAGGCCCATGGCTCAAGTCCACCAAACTCTCACGATAATTAATGTCGACATTCACCGGTGAATATCCGAAATTTCTCTACTTGGATTCAATTAGCTTTGGGAGTCAGCTTTTTCAGTCTTATACAAGCTATTATGGTAAAAGTTAGGTTAGGTTAGATTGTTAGTTTAGGATGATGAGGAATGGGATAAAAACCTAAGCTAACCCAGCCTAATCTAACCTATCCTAGCCTAACTTGTTATCATAAAACCTTGTATGAAGTTGAAAAAGTTGACAGGTAATGCTGATTAAATCCAAGGGGGAAAAGGGATATTTCTGACATTCCCCGTTGAATGTCGAAATTCACGAATTTCGAACATTCACGGTAGTAGTTATATCATGGAATAGGCTAATATTTTCCCTCATTTTTCTTAACAAATCCCCCCCCCCATTGAATGAAAATGAATTTATTTGCACATGCGTGGCTTTGTGAATCAAATTTTATGGTGCTTGTACAGTGAACCCCGAGTTATTGCAATTATCTTGGCCAATTTTGGCGTTCAATAAGGAATTGCGCGTCTTGGATTGCGTCCCAAAAAGTTTATTGCGTCTTATTGCAGACTTCGTAAAAAATTACCTGAAAGGTGTTTGTACTTCCTATGACCGGTCATAGGGCATACCTTCGTTCAATTCTAGCTTTCTCTGTTGACATAACATGCAAACCGTTCTTTGTGTCGTTAAAAGAATTATATTGACAGAGAATGAATCAAATGCTTTGCTGTTCGTACAAATCTGAATCAAAAGTAAACATTCTCTACGGACGGCAGATCAGAGGTATTGCTGTAGCGCTGCTTAAGTAAAAAGCTATAATTAAAGAATAGAATCTATTTGCGATAAAACCTCATAGGCCATGGCAAAACATATAAAAAAAGAACAGTTACAAAGAAATGGCACAAATCCTAACATAATCCTACAGAAATCTACTTATATGATTCATCACGAGACGAAGGAATCGTGCCAAGCTTTTGTTATCCATAAAACACTCATCCGCAGACCAACAACTCTCACCAACCACTCAAAATCATAATCTTCCTTACTAAACACTTTAAGTCTCGAATCACTCAGCTCCGTACAGTCACATATCAAGTGATATACGCTCTCATCTAAACCTCCAAACATAGGACAAAAATAAGGACCAGCCTTTGACTTCCCTCCCGACAAACTTTCTTCTTTGGTCCAGTGGCAAACTATCAGCTCGAACTTCAATTAATAGGTTTATTTCATTTTTATTCAAACCCGCCTTAAAAAATGAAACTTCATCCCAAATCTCCTTCGACCGACAGTAAAGACCCAGTGAATTCGAAAGCAAACGTTGCACCTGCCATGCCTGTATTTCTTAGTCCTGTAAAATCTAGCCCTAAGTCATCCCCCACCTACGGCTTAATCCCCACCGATTTAATACGCTCTTAATTTGGTAAGGACACCCCCTACCTGAGCTACCCTACAACATTTCTAGATAATCCGCCCTCATCACCCGCACCCTCGGCATCACTAATTTTTTTTTTCCCAAAGCCTAACCATGTTAATTAGCCTAAGTCTTCTAAAAGAATTAAATAAAAAAAAGGATTTTTTAAATGAAAGTAAGGAGCAACATTAAAACTTAAAACGAACAGAAATTACTCCATATATGAAAGGGGCTTTTCCTCCTCAACGCCTCGCTCTTTACGCTAAAGTTTGACTCTTTCTCTTAACTCTATTTTTAAAACAGTAAGAAACTTTAGCGTAAAGAGCGGGGCGTTAAGGAGGAAAAGCCCCTTTCATATACGGAGTAATTTCTGTTCGTTTTAAGTTTTAATATTGCTCCTTACTTTCATTTTAAAAAACTTGTTTTGTTTTTTATTTAATTTCTGGACGTTTCTGAATTAATGCATGTTTTGATCTTGGCTCTCCGCACATATATAATTAAAACAAAATTAGCATATTAATTAATTGCAGTTAATCGGAAGATTTTGAGAAAAAAGGAGCGAGGGAGGAGGCCTAGTTGCCCTCCAAGTTTTTGATTACTTAAAAAAGCAACTAGAACTTATAATTTTTTTAAAACGTTTTCATTGGTAAAAAATATACGTAACTTACGAATTAACTTAGGTAACGAACTTCTATATTCCTATGTTTTTATTGCGTATATGAGGGGGTTCAATCCTCGTCGATACCTCGCTCTTTACACTAAATCTTAGATGTTATCCCAATTCATTAAGAATGACCTCTGAATCACAAAGGCCGTAGAATAAATAGTTGAAATTACTAAAAATAGTTTTGGCGTAAAGAGTGAGGTATAAAAAGGAGGTAAACCCCTCATATGCGTAATAATTTTTGTTCGTTTTAAGTTTTAATGCTGCTCCTTACTTTCAGTAGAAAAACTTTTCATATTTATTTTTTCATTGTTTTTTTCAAATAATACTAGAAAATCCTGCGCCCCCTTCATTGAAATTCTCTTCCCCCATGAGAAGTTTCTCCATAGAAATATCCTTCCACGTAACCCCCCCCCCCAACTCTCCCCCCTAAACCAAAAAAATCCCCCTGAAAACGTCTGTACACTTCCCAGTAACCATTACTATATGCAAACAATGGTCAAAGTTTGTAACTTGTAGTCCCACCCACGGGAACTGTGGGGTAGTAAGTCGTCCTTAAAGAATAGTTATTAGGTTTTTCAACTATTATGAATAAAATAGCTATCTCAGAATTTGATTCGATGACTTTGGGAGAAAATGAGCGTGGGAGGGGGCATAGGTGCCCTCCAATTTTTTGGTCACTTAAAAAGGGCACTAGAACTTTTAATTTTGATTAGAATGAGCCCTCTTGCAATATTCTAGGACCAATCAGTCGATACGATCACCCCTGGGGAAAAAACAAAACAAGCCTAAATCCTCTCTAACTACGAAACTATTTGAATACTTTCTTATTTGTAGCCACCTCTTATAATATCCTAATTGCACTGTTTCTAGCCTTCGCATACCCCTAGATATCCCTTTGCATACCCCCTAACCTCAGATCCATAGTGCATCACACTGAAAATTTTAGCCCTGAAAACTTCTTTAACTACTTGGATTTTTTTAATATCCCTAAGCTGACTTCTTAATACCATATTACAACATACCTTACCTTTTCGATCCTAAATAAATGGCTACTAAATAAATTTCCATTTGACTTGAACTTAACACCTAAATATGACCGATCCTCCACTAATGTAACCATGCTACCCTTAAAACTAAGTTTAATATCCTTCTCAAGTCTACCAAACTTACAGAATACTGACATTACAGTTTCATCCACATTAAGTTCTAACTTTTTCTATTCAATAATCACCTAAAATATCAAGTAATTTCTGAAGGTTCCTTTGTGAATCGGCAACCAAAATTGTATCATCTGCGAATAACATCACGCAAATAGATACAATATCGGAACTCGCCATTGGCGCCTCCTTCTTTTCCATAAACGCCATTACGGAATGTATAAACAGGGCGAATAATTTAGGAGACAATGTGCAACCCTGTTTAAGACTTTTATATCCTCTAACTACCCTTGAAACTTGCCTACCAACTTTCACAACTACTCTAGTAAACCTATACATTTGAGCTAAAACTAAAACAAACGGGATCGGGAGACAAACTTTCTAACTTTCTCTCAAACTTTCCATTAAAACAAACCTACTACAAACATTATCAAAAGCTTCTTTAATATCTATAAATGCCGTGTATAACCGTCCTTTTTTAGCACAAGTATATTTATTAACTGAAGCCTTCAGACTAAATATATGACCATTCTTTCTAAAACCTTCTCTCTAAAACCCGCCTTGGCCTAGTCCGAAACATCCCTATTTTCTATCCACCTCCTTAGTCTAAGGTCTAGCCCCTTGCACAATAACCTCGGTAAACTATTCACTAAATGAATTCCTCGATAACTATCATGACGAGACCTATCTTAAAAAATCGTATCGTAATTGACAAACTTCACTCTTTAGAACACTTACACGAACTTATCAAAGCTGGAAATAAACTAATCAAAATTGCAACAAAAATGTTTTCCCCGCCTCCAAAATTTCATCGGGAATCCATCTGCCCCCCGGTGAAGATTCCTCCTTTATAGACTTCAGGGCTTTATCAATATCCTCCTATGTAATTGGTGAGATAAGTTTGTAATCCTCCTCTCTGAGTGGGTAGCACGCTTATTGGCTTAAACTCTGTGATAAATCCTCCAGTCTATCATCCTTTATGTTATCCAGTGATTAAAGGTATTGTGACCAGGTATCATCCCCCAGTATTTGCTCTGTAATAGTAGGCTTAATATATCCTCGTACTAGTTGCCAGAGTTTTTTTTGTTACTTTGTTACACAATTTTTCTCAATTACTAAATTGTTGACTTTATTTTGTTCCTTCTTCTTACTTCAAAGTGCCTGTTTGTATTCCCTCCGCTTCTGTCGGTACACCAGAAGAGTAGATTCATTCTTATTGTTTTTCAGCTTTCTTAGTGCTTCCACCATTTCCATTTTGTCTGCGCAATCATCAGCAAAAAATCCCTTCTCCTTTTTGTTTTTCATTATTCCCCTATTTGCTAAATTATAAGCCTCTAAACTGTCTATTATCTGGCATAATTTTCCTAAGTCTTTATTCACTTGACCATTCTCTACGATTCTTTGGGTTTCCTAAAGATTCCTCTTAACTACACTCTCTCCTAGCAATTTGACCACTTTATTCTCCCCAATTTCATCTACCTCAATTTTTTCTTAGTGGAATTAGATCTATTACTATCAAAAATATTCTCATCATTCCTATTTATAGCCCAATCAACCCATATATCTTCTACAATAGGCAGGATGGTTAGACCCCACAACTCTCAGAACTTCAAAGTCCCCACATGCTGACCAAAGACTTACATCAACTAAAAATATAATCAATAACGCTGGGACTATCAGCCCCAAAATATGTAAAATCCCTCTTTATTTATCTTTTCCCAACCGCCCGTTTAAAACTACTAACTTCTCAATTCCACAAAATCCAAAAGTTCATTTCTCCGATTAAAGTAAATACCAAAGTAAGGACCGCGATCGGTCTTTACTTGTTCTTTTTCCATACATTTTCAAATCTCCTTGCATATTCTCGTCATTCATACCATCATCCTCTTCCTCAGCCTGCGAAGGATCAATCCACTTCCCCAAAATCTCGCTGGCGTATGCATTGAAGTCACCTAAAAATAGACAATTCTAATCTCTATACAACCTCTTATACTTTAATGCCTCAGAATACAAAATGTCCCACGTATCCTCCTGCCAACTATAACTGGAGGGATATGAGACTATTTTAATCTGGAGGGATATGCACCGCTCAAATCATATACTCAACAATTCGTATCTTCAACCAAACCTCATTCTCTGGTTACGATTTTAACCTATCACATGTACTAAATGTATTTTTCTAATTCACAGTGTAACACCACAATAAATTTGATTACTCTTACGTCTCCTTCTTGAAACATGGGAACTTAAAAAAGTATTTTCTTAATACTGGCACATTCTGCCATATCTCAACTAAACTGATAATATCATAATCGAATAGCCTAAAAAAAATCCTTCATTTTATCATCATTATGACCTTGGATATTCCACTGCAACAACTTAACGCACGTACTACTTTGCCCATGGGTCAGCTCCCGTTACTTACTATTATTAACACTGAAATTACCCTCAAAATGTCCACCAGAGAATCTTCAATGAACAGAATACCGTCTAAGACCAGCGCCCCGGTCTCCATAATGCAGTGCATGACGGCCACCAGTCAGGCCCCTGCCATCATAACCCCCAAGAATCCCAACTATCCTTTTATCTCCCACACTATTCTATGGAATATACGTTGTACTAGGTTGACTATACTGGTCATTTCCTCACCATCATCACACAGCTTCTTTTCATCGTGGTTTTAGGTGTGATAGTAGAATCTGATTCCTGGGATGATCTTGATTCATTTTGTTCTCTGTCCGCTATGCTACCATCACTTCTCCGAATTCCCTAACTCACGGACAATAGTTTCCTCAATATTTTCTATTTCTTTCACTTTGTCGTTTATCTTATCGTACATAAATAAACGATTTCCAAGAACAAGTTTCACACCCCTCAACTTAACATTTGATTGACCTTTTTCTTTCGCTTGTATCATAAGTAGTACAAGCTTTCCTCTGGCGAGCCGTTCACTAAATGAATAATCGGGAGCTACAATAAGGTCATACCTTTGAAAATTCTGAAATGATTTCAGGACCGCAAATTTGAGATCTATAGATGGGATCTGATCACAATAGGTCGGACGCTTTTTTGTGATCATAAACGAAATGTGTCAATATATCGTGTTCGGTTAAACTTAAATGGGGCACCACGTGGGTAAAACACATAATAAGATCGTCTCTTAGATATCTTCGCCTTGCAGTCGGAGACAAATTATACAGGATAATATTGCGCCTTTTCTGCTTTTTTTCTATTCTTTCCATTCTTGTTATGTTTGACGCTAGTTCCCTGCTACTGCTCTCGATTCGTTTTGCATTAAGGTCTACTGAAGAACGTACTGCACTAATTTGACCAGAAAGACTAGTAGCCAGGCTCTGGAAATCTTTCAGTAAATTATCAACATTGAGAGACACAGGATTAAGAGATTTTAACTTTTCTTCCTCACTTTCCAGCTTCGTCAATATTAATTGGGTTGCCTCCAATCGATCGTTCATAATTCGATTTCAGTTTCCCTATTAAAATTGCAAACGCCTACCTTAGAATGTGCCAGTTATAGGCTCCGGCACTAGAGTTATCAAGTGGGTCCTGATCTAGACAAATCAACGCTCAGGACACAGCGTGTTAACACAAGTGGCGGTATGAAGTGAGGAATCCCTCACAATTAAGTCAGCTGGATTTTTTCACGAAAAGTTAGTTACGCAATCTAACACAGTACAAAAGATAAAACGATTAAATTCAAAAACTTGTCAAACAGTTCGTGGTAACAAACTGTAGTAAGGAGCGACCCGGCTCAATAGTAACCGAAACTCTAAAAAACGGAATTTTGATACCAATAGTTACACCAAAGGAATTGTATTTGTATGTTGATTTTAAATATATAAGTTTTATCAAGTTTAGTCTTATCCATTAAAAGTTACGAGCCTGAGAAAATTTGCCTTATTTTAGAAAATAGGGGGAAACATCCCTAAAAGTCATAAAATCTCAACGAAAATCACACCTTCAGATTCAGCGTATCAGAGAACCCTACTGTAGAAGTTTCAAGCTCCTATCTACAAAAATGTGGAATTTTGTATTTTTTGCCAGAAGATCACGGATGCGTGTTTATTTGTTTGTTTCTTTTTTTGTTCTTTTTTTTCCCAGGGGTAACGTATAGACCCAGTAGTCCTATATTGTTGCAAGAGGGCTCATTCTAAAGGAAATTAAAAGTTCTAGTGTCCTTTTTAAGTGACCAAAAAAATTGGAGGGCACCTAGGCCCCCTCCCACGCACATTTTTTCCCCGAAGTCACTGGATCAAAATTTTGAGCTAGCCATTCTGTTCAACTTAGTCTAAAACATAATATTTATGTCTTTGGGGACGACCTAATCCCCCACAGTCCCCAGGGGAGGGACCAAAAGTTAGAAACTTTGACCATTATTTACAAATAGTAATGGTTATTATGAAGTGTACAGACGTATTCAGGGGGGAAATTGTTGTCGTTGGGTTGGGGGTGGGTTGGGAGGAGGGGGTTACGTGGGAGTATCTTTCCATGGAGGAATTTATCAAGAGGGAAGATAAATTCCATGAAGGGGGTGCAGGATTTTCTAGCATTATTAAAAAAAAACAATGACAAAATTAATATTTTTTTCCACCTGGAAGAAATGAGTAGCATTAAAATTTAAAACGATTATAAAAAATTACGTATATAAGGGGGTTCGTCTCCTCCACAATACCTTGCTTTTTACGCCAAAGTATTTTTAGTAATTTCAACTATTTTTTCTACGGCCTTTGTGATTCAGGGGAACTGTAAAGAGCTTTACTGTAAAGAGCGAGGTATTGACCAGGGGAAAACCCCTCATATATGTAATAAAAATACACAATATACAAGTTTGTTACGTAAGTTAATTCGTAAGATACGTATGTTTATTACTAATAGAAATGTTCGTACAAAAAAAAATCTAGCTGCATTTTTAAGTAACTGAAAATTGGGGGCAACTAGGTCTCCTCCCCCACCCCTTTTTTAATAAAAATTGTCCGATCAAAACTACGAGAAAGCCATATGGCAAAAAAAAAAAAAATTCGTTTTAATTACTCATGTGCGGTGAGCCAAAATCAAAACATGCATTAACTCGAAAACGTTCGGAAATTAAATAAAAAACATGTTTTTTTAACTGCAAGTAAGGAGTGACATTAAAACTTAAAACGAACAGAAATTATTCCGTATATGAAAGGAATTTTCCCCTCCGCAACGACTCGCTCTTTACGCTAAAGTTTTTCTATTGTTTTAAAAAGTAGAGTTGTGACAAAGAGTCAAACATTACCGTAAAGAGCGAAGCGTTGCGAAGGGGACTAAACTCGTCACATGTAAATATCATCAATGTATTGCTGTTCATTTTTTTTCCCGTCAAAATCTTGTGGGACGAGTTTCTGTGAAAGATTTGGAGGAGGCTCATTGGATATCAAAAGTTCTCGTGCCCTTTTAAGAGTCAGTAGGGATTGGAGGGTAGCTCTCCCCCTCTGTTCCCAACTGCTGCCTAGTTCCACCGTGCCTACTAAAATATTTAATCGACATTTTGAGAAGGCACATTTTGTTCAAAATAGTCTAAAAGTCCGAAAAATATGTACCCAGAGATAAAATGACTATTTATTCCGGGGGGCTTAAATAGTTCAAATTGGTAATTGTGTACATATAGGTTTTATTCTTGTGGTTGGTTTGGTATTGGGTTTGTGGTTGGCTCGAAACATTAAGGGTTAATTCTCTGGGTTAAAAGGATCTAATATTTGTTGTTGAAGGGGAGAAGAAATATAGGGATCATAAATGTGCCAATTTTGGTTTGTTCCTGATCAGTTGGAAATTAATACGGAAAATCCTTGGCTAAGAAGACTCTAATATACAAAAATTGTTCCAAGACACAGCCCCACCAAGAAATGGGTCCCACAAAAGGGCAAAGACATCTTTTTCAGATTGCTTCTAAACTTATATCCTTAAGTCCTCGGGCTAAAAGAACTCTAATACAGAAATAAAAATGGGGAAACAAAATACAGATTCTCCCAGAACAAAAGCAATTGAATGGTTTTAGAAATTTTTGAGGGAGCTCATTCGTTTGGAAATCGAAAATTACAGTCCCAAGAAATGGCGAAGAGAATCCTTCCCGTGCCCTTTTCTACTACCCAGCCCCCTCCCGTTGTAACTTAACTGATATTAGATCAAAATTTTTGGATAGTTTATTTTGTTTGGAATCGTTGACAAAATCTAAAAAATGTGCCGCTGGGGTCGGTATCACCCCCACAGCCCCAGGAATAATGGCTCTAATTTATTTAAATTACCAAATTATTCACAAATAAATTTTAGTAGGCAAGGCGGCCATGTTTGGTTTTGGTTGTCCACTCGGAAAAGAATTCTTAAGGATTAGCCTACTAAATAAAAAAACAAGTGTTTTTCAACTGAAAGTAAGGAGCAACATTAAAACAAAAAACGAAAAAAAATTATTCCGTAGATAAGGGGGGTTACCCCTTCCTCAATCCTTACTCTTTACACTAAATTTTGACTTTTTTTCCTCATTCTTAAAAACGATTAAATGAAAAAAACAAGTTTTTTTTTAACTGAAAGTAAGTAACGACATTAAAACTTAAAACGAGCAGAAATTACTCCGTATATGAAAGGGACTGTACCCTCCTCAACGCCCCGCTCTTTACGCTAAAGTTTGACTCTTTCTCTCAACTCTACTTTTTAAAACAGTCAAAACTTTAGCGTAAAGAGCGGGGCGTTGAGGAGGGAACAGCCCCTTTCATATACGGAGTAATTTCTGCTCGATTTAAGTTTTAATGCCGCTCCTTACTTTCAGTTAAAAAAACTTGTTTTTTTAAATTAATTTTTGAAAGTTTTTGAATTAATGCATATGTTGATTTCGGCTCTCCGCATATGAATAATTACAACGAAATTTGCACATTAATTCATTTTTTGGCTAAATGGCTTTCTCATAGTTTTGATAGGACGATTTTGAGAAAAAAGGAGCGGGGGAGTAGGCCTAGATACCCTCCCATGCTTTGGTTACTTAAAATGGCAACTAGAACTTTTAATTTTGCGAGCGTTTTTTTACTAAAAATATATGTAACTTACGAATTAACTTACGTAACGAACTTCTAAATTCATAAGTTTTTATTACGTACATGAGGGGGTTCTCCCCTTCGTCAATACCTCGCTCTTTACACTAAACTTAATTTTGTCCCAATTCTTTAAGAATGACCCCTGAGTCACAAAGGCCGTAGATTAAATAGTTGGAACTAATAAAATTACTTTAGCGTAAAGAGCACGGTATTAGGAGGAGGTGAATCCCTCATATACGTAATAATTTCTGTCCGTTTTAAGTTTTAGCGCTGCTCTTTACTTTCAGTTGAAGAAACTTTTTCACGGTTATTTTTTCATTTCTCTCTAAAAAAAATGCTAAGAAATCTTGTCCTCCCCCCTTCATGGAAATTCTCTTCCCCCATGACAAATCCCTCCATGGAAAGTTCCCCTGAAAGTGTCTGTACATTCCCAATAACCATTACTATGTGTAAACACTGGCCAAAGTTTGTAACTTGCAGCCCCTCTCACGGGGACTGTGGTTTATGACTATGCTTAATAAAATGGCTATCTCAGAATTTTGATTCGGTGACTTTGGGGAAAAATGAGCGTGGGAGGTGGCCAAGGTGCCCTCCAATTTTTTTAGTCACTTAAAAGGGGCACTAGAACTTTTAATTTCTGCTAGAATGAGCCTTTTCACGACATTCTAGGACCACTGGATCCATATGATCACCCCTGGGAAAAAAGAAAAAAAAAAAATAAATAAACACGCATCCATGATCTGTTTTGTGGCAAAAAATACAAAATTCCACATTTTTGTAGATAGGAGCTTGAAACTTTTATTGTAGAGTTCTCTGTTACGCTGAATTTGATGGCGTGATTTTCGTTAAGATTTTATTACTTTTAAGGGGTGTTTCCCCAATTTTCTAAAATAAGGCAAATTCTCTCAGGCTTGGAACTTTTGATGGGTAAGACTAAACTTGACGAAATTTCTATATTTAAAATCAGCATTAAAATGCCATTCTTTTGATGTAACTATTGGTATCAAAATTCCGTTTTGTAGAGTTTCGGTTACTATTGAGCCCGGTCGCTCCTCACTACAGTTCGTTACTACGAACTGTTTGACTACTGAAACACAAGTACTGTTTCATTGGAACAATGCACTTATTAAAGCACTAAAAACTTTAGCGTAACTAACAAGGGTTGAGGAGGGGGCAGCTCCCCTCATACACAAATAAATTCCGTTTGTTTTAAGTTTTTATATTGCTTATTTTTTTATTTAATTTCTGATCGTTTTCAAATCATACCAGGAAAGGTTCCCCACTTCTGTGGAAAATTTCTCCGGAGAATCCCTCCCTCACGAAGAATCCCCACGGAATATTCCTCTCGGACAATTCACTTTCGCTGAAAATTCCCCGAATATTTCTGGTGGATAATTTTCCTTAGTTTTTATTGGAAAAAACATCTTTTATTTAATTTCTGATATTTTTTCAAATTAAGCATGGATTCCCTCCCCCCTTGGAAATCTATCCTCGAAAAATTTCCGTATACTGTTCAATAGCAAAAACTACATGTAAACAACGGGCAAATCTCAGAACCCACATCCCTTTCCCACGTGTAAAATTCCCCCTGGGAAACTCCTGGAAACTTTCACATGTAAACAACAAACAAATTACATAAATCACAGCCCTTCCCTTTTGGACACTGGGGCTCAAGTCTTACTCAGAGGCATAGCTATTGGACCTTTCAGCTTTTCTGAACTAAATAATTATATCAAAATTATATCATTATATCACTGGGGAAATGGGGCGTGGAGGAGCTAGTTCCCCTTCAGTCTTTTTTGTCAATCAAAAAGGCTATGGAACTTTTTATTTCTGCTTGAATGAGCCTTATCTCAATTTTCTAGGACCATTGTTTCAATACGATCGCCCCTGGGAAAAAGATACAAGCAAATAAACATGCATCCTTGATCTTTTTTTTGGACAAAAAAAAATGCAAAATTCCACATTTTTATTGATAAGATTTGATTTTTGATGGTGATGATTTGATGATTGATTTTTTTTTTTTTACTAGGCTTCCTCCCTCTCTCCTTTTTTCTGAAAATCTTCCGATTAAAACTATGAGAAAGCCATTTAGCCAAAAAGAAAATTAATATGCAAATTTCGTTTTAATTATTTATGTGCGGAGAGCCAAGATCAAAACATGCATTAATTAAAAAACGTCCAGAAATTAAATTAAAAAAAGCTTTTTTGAATGAAAGTAAGGAGCGGCATTAAAACTTAAAACGAACAGAAATTACTCCGTATATGAAAGGGGCTTTTCCTCCTCAACGCCCCGCTGTTTACGCTAAAGTTTTTTACTGTTTTAAGAAGTAGAGTTAAGAGAAAGAGTCAAACTTTAGCATAAAGAGCGTAAACAAAACGCTTTTTCTCTTATCCAGTTAAAAGTACTTTTTGTTGTTAGGTGAACAACGTATTTCAAATATCAAAGGAGTAGCTTTTGAGATCAAGCTAAATTTTTATAAGTATTGTTGGAGTAAGGGAGAAGTAGGGCTTGAATATTGACTTTAAGGGAGGGTGCATAGGGGAAGGGATTCAAGATTCGGTCTTAAATCTGTTTATAAAATCTGAAGTAGGGCTTGAATATTGACTTTAAGGGAGGGTGCATAGGGGAAGGGATTCAAGATTCGGTCTTAAATCTGTTTAAAAATTTTGTTATTATGGACCCCGGTTAGACTGGGATCTATTCCCGGTAAATTATCGACGTATAGATCTGCTGATGGGCATCGAGACAGAGTAACATATCTGCATTACCTCAAGAATAGCTTGTGGGACTAATATGAAATATTCAGGGGTGTTGTGGTGCCATACGGACCTCAAATTTTGACTTAAAGGCAGGGAGAAACGTAAATCCAAAGAAAATGTTATTAAAATGGTATGCCTGAGCCATCTATGAAACAACAGGTGGGATCGAGCTGAAACTTCCCGAATGTTGAAGGGAAAGCAATGGGACTCGTGTTATTCATTTCGAGAGAGAGGATGTAGGGGAAAATTTTGTCTCTCCTACCCCATAAAAGTATTGCCACTAATGACCCAAGTGGATCTTTCAACCAATACAAGGTGAAGTAGTGAGGTAAATCATAAGAGAGCATATTCAAATTTACTTCGGGAAAGACTTGGAGTTGAGTTAAAACTTTCAGAAAGTGCTTGGAGAGGGCAAAAGGAATTCAATGATTGTCCATAGAGAAAGTTAAAAATAAATGGCACCATTTTTATGGCTTAAATGTTGGCTCGGGCGACAAAAAGCAAAAATTCCCATTTTTTCTCGTGCCCTCTTTCCCTGTTTTTTCTTCTTTTCACTCTTATTTTAAATAAATTTGTCAATTTGGCCAATTATTGGCACCTTTTTCATATCCCCCCCAAGATTCTGTTCATTGTCACCCTTGTCCCCCCCCTAGGAGTTTGCCCTAGATTCGCCTCTGGAGCCCTGTGTAGGAAACAGATTCGAAATTAATTTCAGCTGTATCAGCTACGATGCCCAAAAGCTTCTCCATAATATAGCTAGGTGGTTGTGGCGTAATATCCTCAAAATCCTGGTGGGAAGGGTAGAGTTGGAAGAATTTTCCCTAATAAAGTGAAAATGGCAGTGAAAAAACTAAAATGAGTCATATAATACCCTAAAGGCAAAAATATCCTAAAGAAGACTGAAATTTTTCTCTGGATGCTTGAATTATGCAGGATTATCTTAGTTTTGACAAGATTTTAGAAGAAACTAAATATCTGCTGGGGGACAAACTTGGGTTCGGGGGACAAACTAGGGTTGGGAGGGGGAAGCTGCAAACCCTATCCCAAAGCAAATTACACCCCTGCTTGGTAGACCTGGATGAAAATGAAATTATTTTGAAGATTGGCTGAAACTACGTGTGGCACCTGAAACTGAGCCAATAAACATTGTTGTTTCAAACTTAGACTCACAAGGCATTTGTGGGGAAACAAGTGAACATCAACGAATACACAAGCTAAGGAACAAATGTTATATTGATTTGTGAAGTCTAAGATGCCCAATTTGTTTTACCCCCGATCGACTAGCAGCTTACTGGGCGTGTATACTGGGCCAAACCAACTTAAGAGAGAAAAAAGTGGGCTACATTGACTTTTGAGACCCAAAAGCGGGCCAAAAATTGTTTCTGTCTCACAATTTTAGGATAAGCAGACTTCACCAAGACTACTTTAGTGAGAACAATACATTTTTGAAAAACAGTGTGTTAAAATTGATTCTCTGCACTTTTTTTTACGCTGATCTACTTTAAAATCTTAGGCCATATAGGCAACTCAATTAAAATATCAGAGCCAGGGGAACCTAAAGTAAGACAGAATAATAAAGAAAAGAAATTTGGTGACGTCCTTAATTAAAGACAGCACAACAGCATTTTTTTTCATAAATTACCTAAATCCCTTGGCATTTATTTACTTAAACAAAAAAAAAGGTAACAACTATGTATAAGAAATACGATTTGAATATAGTGGCTGATTAAAATACGTGTATATTCGACGGCCCATTAAATATAGAGGTTAGAATGGCTTTAACCTTTTAGAAGGTCAATAATTAAGTAAACTTAGAATTATAAAAATACTTACAAGTCTGTCCAATCGTAAATTTTGATTGTCTGCAAAGTATGCTTATCGGAATTTTTGACCGAATACCGAAATTTTGTCCCAAATTTTAACCTACAATAAAACATTTTAATTTTCCAGCAAAAAACTGAAAAAATTTACCAGTATTCTTAAAATTAACACATAATAAAACTATGTAAATAAAAGGAAACAAAAATAAATTTAAAAATCAATTCCCAAAAATTAGCTTTTCAAACAAATGTAAAGAGCCATATGAAAACCTAAGGTGAGCAGAAATAAAGTAATATGATAGTTTAAAATTAAAATGAGCAGAAATTATAATCAGCGAATAAATAGGACTCAAAATGAACATAAATCAATATGAATAATCATATTAAACATAGAGATAAAAGGCATTGCTACAGTAGAATAATGAATTCTAAAAGGAACAGAAACTAAAATGAATAATCAAGCGAAACTTCAATGAATAAAAAAATTTATTTACTCAACTCAATGCAGTACAACATAGTACCAAAATAATACACTCCCAACTAAACCTGCATATATTATAACAAAGAGAAACTACCACAAACAGGAGGAATCATTCGAGTGAAAGAGTGAAATGAGGTAAAAAGTGCGACAAAAAAACAAGAGTGACAGTTGGCAACCGTAGTCATAGCAGCTGTAAGACTGTTGGGAGCTTTGTAAATTAGTCTTTTGTCTTCTGTGAGGTGCTTATCGAATCTCCTGAACTAGAAAGGACATCCTCGTAGTTGCAGCAGCAGCTGCAACCTAGTAAAGAGCAAACCCCAGCTCATAGTAATTAAAAGTTGAAAGTAGAAACGGGGTTCCAGTTTTAAAAGCAGTGATAGGGGGTGAACCTGGAGCTACTAGTCCCTTAATATGTTATTACGCGCACCTGGGTCTTACCCTATGCTATTGCGCATCTATAACGGTATAGCACACCCGTACATTACATAATAAAGAATAAAAAATTATTTACTCAACTCAATGCAGTACATCACAGTAACAAAATAATGCACTCCCAACTAAACCTGCATATATAATAACAAAGAGAAATTACCACAAACAGCAGGAGTCATTCGAGTGAAAGAGTGAATTAAGGTAAAGATTACGACAAAAACACAAGAGTGACATTTGGCAACCGTAGTCATAGCAGCTGAAAGACTGTTGGGAGCTTTGTAAATTAGTCTTTAGTTTTCTGTGAGCTCTTATCGAATCTCCTGCACTGGAGAGGACATCCTCATGGTTGCAACAGCAGCAGCAACCTAGTAAAGAGCAAACCCCAGCCCATAGTAATTAAAAGTTGAAAGTAGGGACGGGGTTCCAGTTTTAAAAGCAGCAATAGAGGGTAAACCTGGAGCTACTAGCCCCTCAAGAGGTTTTTATGCGCACCTGGGTCTTACCCAATGCTATTTTACGTCCATAACGGTATAGCACACCCGTATATTACATAATAAACAGTGTTTTTTCTTAAAAAAATCTATTAGTGTAGTGAGAAACCTTCAGGATCCACCAAATCATGATTTCTTTAGTTGTTACGTAATGGGAAATGCTTTAAAAGACTTTTCAAGGACTCTGCAAGATCAGGATTTTTTATTATTATATAATAGGATTGGGCGTTACCTAATAGTTTCTGTGATTGTTTAAAAGGCCTTCAAGGCCCTCCTCCCAATTCATGTTTACTTTTACTTATTACCTAATAGAAATGTTAGAGTCTGTTAGTCAAGCAGGCAAGTCTTGCTTGTAAAAAATTGATCTTGGTCCAATATTTAAAGGTGACGGTGACGTAATTTTTCGTGACTTGTTGAATCTTACGATTTGATTCAGTATTATAAAAGTTCAGTGTGTCAACATCGAGTATATTTTTCTCTAGCAATGGATGCTTTTACTTGGCGGAAAATTCAAAACTAAAGAAGCAAACTTGAATTTGTTTAAGTGTAATATCTCGACTAACCTACTCATTAAATTGACTTTGTCTGAAGAAATGGTTTAGCCTGCCTACGTCCAGTGAAAAAGGCAGGCAGGCCTATCAGGCCCAGCCCCAGGGGTGCAATTAGGGACCCCCAGGTACAGTCTTTTTAGTTTTATGCTTGATGCCGACATCTCTGCTTAGCTCTAATAAGACCCTTCTGATAATTGCTTGTGCCAGCCAAAAGATCCCTTGTCTTTCGCTGCTTTTTTTCGGCTTGTAGTTTGATTAGCCTAGTTTAATTGGTGTTCTATTTAGCCTACATCGTGGGTGATACTTCATAAAGAGCTATAGACCGTCTAGTACCAGAGAGATGAGATCAGACTGCACCATTCAGTTCAGTGAAGCTGGACCTTTTTATTAGCTAATTCCTAGGCTCGCTTCATTTATGAACACCCTAAACAACAAGCAGAAAATAATTGCAGATTCACTTAATGATCAAACTCTTAAATCTGCAATGGCAGAAGTTGTGAATGAGGAACTGTCTGCTGAGGCTGGTTCTTTGGTTAAGGCCTCTGTTAAGAAACTTAACAGAGTTAACTTTCTCTGTTAAAACGCTAATTATGTACCTTCTGCTTTTCATGCTGACAATATGGAAATCATTAAAAAGAGGTATACAGTAGCCTGAAAATGGAACTTGTTTTGCTTGTTGAAAAATCACATAAACAGTATGACTTGAGGATGTCAAAGCTTGAATTATCTCTTAATTTGCTTGATTCAGGTTTGTCACGGCTGCAAAAATCTCTGACACCAATTCAATCCAATTTCCATCGTCTGAGTGATCAGCTTTACCAAATGACAATTTCAAATCAGCTGTTTCTATTTGGTTTCCAAGAAGACCCTTATCCAGAAGCTTCTGAAAGCAAATTCCTTGAATTTTTCTACTGTTAGATTTTCTGGTATTGCCGTCACTCAAAATGACATAGTTCCTGTTATAGTAATTGGTAAACAAGCCTCAGGTTTGAAACCAGACCCACTTGTTGTAGAATCTGATAGTCCTAGAATGCAGCAGCCCATCCTTAGAAAAAAAGAAAATGTTTCCGTGGTAGGGATGTCTTTATTTCTGAGGGACTCAAAAAGCCTAGACCTCAGCTACTCAATTATGCTAAATCCAATCTCGGGAAAAGGTCTAAATGGTCTAGTGAATAAGAAATACTCGTCAAGCTTTATGATAAAGTGATTACTGTAACATAGGCATCTCAAGTTAATACACAGTCTTTAGAGTAATGACTGGTCTATTGTTCCTGAAGCTAATAATAATAACAATGATACTTTGTTTTTAACCCACTAAAATACAAGACAAGTGGAGTAAATAAAAGATGATGAAAGAAACATAACACAACTATATGAGAGATAAAACATATACAACACAACCATAACTCAACTAACAGAAGAACCTCTAAAAGATAACATAACAGTAAAATGAAAACAGGTGAAAACTAACGGATGAAGTACCAAACTAAGAGGTGCAAGTGGCCCAGAGAAAAAACATAATCCTTTTCCAATTTTGAGCCTAACTTCTGCAAAGAAGCAATAATGTCAGCAGCCCCAAAATACTGAATTATTTTTTTGTTCCTATAAGACCGGAGTAAATAAAACAGGAACTTACAATAGCGGGTATATAATATACACAATTCAGCCACATCCTTTTTTTAGGATAGGATTCGCAGGATTCGCAAAAGCTACTATATAGCAATGCAAGCGCTTTTCGATAGCAATGACCACGATTAACCACTATTTCACCATCACCCACTTTAAGTTTTTCTTAATCATCCCGTACGGCATTAGTCTTAAAAGTTAATAGATTTGAGCAAATATGAATGCCTAAACACCACAACTCAGAGAAACAATAGTCGGAGAAGTTAGAACACGGAAAACAAATGGGCATAGACTTCGCATTCAGGACTAGGTACTCACACTTATCAATATTTAATGACAGGCCAAAACTTTGGAAATGTGTAGAAATAGAAATAGACGGTACAAAATTCGAGAGGCTAGATCTAAAACGTCTTAAAAGAAGTATATCATCCGCATACCCAATATAAAAGGCATTTACCAAATCACCAAAAAGAGAGCGCATAATTTTGGATAGCACACTGTGGATACAAATACTGAAAACATACGGTGAAAGAACACCACCTTGACGCACTCCTGAAAGGATTGGAATAATGCCATAAGAATTAGAGTGAAACTATAAGCGAACATGGGACTTACTATATCCAAACTGAAGAGCCCGAACGGCAGAAACGTTAACTCCAGAACTGACAGTGGAAAGCTTAACTTGAGAAAGATGTTGAATTTGCAACTAGTTTATTTTTGAGTCGTATGGGAACTCAATTGGATAAGCATTTTTCTCTTAGAACGTGGCCAAGGAATTCTAAGCCCAAATGCCCATGGATGTCTAGAGGTTTGATGAGCGCAACACATGTGAAGGAGTCTTTGCATGTAAAAGGCTTCATGTAAAAGTAAGACAGAGGATGATCTTTTTAAGTATAATATTACAAAAATGGGCTCACTTCTTCAGCTCGTGCAGCAAAAAAGTTTTCGCCTCGAATTCATGGAGAATTTGTGCAAAATTTGGACTATAATGGATGAAGCTCTTTCCAGTGCGAGAAACTCAAAAAGTCTTCCTCGTATCCTTATAGGAAAGCTGATGAATCCATTGTGGACAAAAAATCCTTAATGAGTGCCTTCTATAATTGATCATTGTTCTTTTGTCTAAGCGATGTTTAATTGTATTGCACGGAGTCCCACTAGAATGGATAAGGTTCTATCTGCCAGGGAGATCGCAGTATGTTTCGGTTAATGGTAGTTCTTCCTCTATTTTGGCTATATTGAAAGGTTTCCCGCAGGTCTCTGTGCTACGACCACTTTTGTTTTTAGTTTAGATTGATGGTGTTGTTGATGGTCTTCATCCCTATATTCACACTGTTCTTTTCGCTGATGACAGTAACTTTTTATTGCTGCCGTGTGGACCTCCCATCTGCCACTTCCACAGCTCAAGGTCTTCTATATAAAGTAAAAGTATTGGTGCTGATCAAATGGTATGGCTCTTAACAGTCATAAGAGTGCCAGTGTCAATTTCTGGACCACTTACCGCATGAGGGACGTACAGGAGCCAATCACCCTGACTTCTGGGAACGATATTATATCATAGGCTATTATGGTGAAATTGGTTGATGTGTAATTTGACTGATTTCTTTCTTTTAAACCGCATATAATTCAAATCCGTTCCTTCAGTCTCTGCCAGTCTTCAATATTGCACCGGGTTAACTCATTAGGTCCTCCAGATGTAATGCTTCTTCTTTATTATGCTCTAATTTTTCCTTATCTTTCTTATTGCTGCTCTATCTAGGGTAATGCTAATAAATTTCTTCTCTGCTTACTTCAAAGAGCCCAAAATAGGGCTGTAAAGACTGCTTTTCTTCTCTCTCAGCTTTATGGAGACTTTTCCCAAAGCCCATTATCTGCTATTTCGTGCAAATGTGTCTTACTGGTATCCCTTTGCAGGGGTTTGTGGGTTGCTAAGAGAAATATTAATTGAAAACACTGTAGCCCAGTATTGAGAGAAAGTTTCTGTACATCTTCACAACCCTCTAGATCTTTATTTTGAAACTTTGGCCCTCTTCCCACTCCCGCTTCTTAAAATAAACTCCTTTTTAAATATACATACATTTACATCTAAATTTTTAATACATAAAACCACTGCCCCAGTCCCCTCTCATTATAGTTATCCAGTTTCGTCACAATACTGTCTAAATAATCCAAAAGTATAACCTCGAAATTCTCTAAGTGTGGTCGAAGCGATAGCGTTAAAGTTTGAACATAGTGCGAATACACATAACCCAAATTTCATTAAAAAATGTTTTTTCGATGTATGCTATATGCTATCCCTTCCACCTCATTCCCAAAGCTGTCGTTGAGTTCAAGAAGGGCTCTAAGCTTGCCTACATTACATAGGGTGTTGCAGGTTTTCCTCCACCACACCACCACAATCACTCTGTCCCATTTGATCAACAGCGTGTGTAATGGGCTGGAGTGCGGAGTGAAATCACCCAGCTCCCTCAACATATCCTCAAGTGTATTAGGACTTAGGTGTTCAGCCCAAGTAAATTCATTCCCTGGTACACTTTGTTGTTCAAAGGCACTTGGCTGAACAGAGATAACATTCCAACCCTCCATTGAGATATTTTGGGAAGTTACATTTTATCAACATCCTCCGCAATCCTCCGAAAATTTATATTTATTAGGACTCTAGTGGTCAACCCAACGAAAATCAACCTTTGATACACCCTGCTCTTCAATGGCCCATGACGGAGCAAAACTAACAACCAAACCCTGTTCAAAGCCACTTGACTGAGCAGAAATAACATCCAAAACCTCCGTTGAAATGGTAGGGGGAGTTGCATTACCATCATTCACCTTTCCAAAGCAATCTTCTAATAATCTATGTGTATTAGGACTGAGGTGGTTATGGTTATATATCATTACTAGCTGTTGGGGTGGCGCTTCGCACCACCCCAACACCTAGTTGGTGGGGGCGCTTTGCGCACCCCCCCAAGCCCCCCCACGTGCTTAAGTCGTTACGTGCCATATTAGTTACGCGACATTGCAGTGTGTCCCTGTGCCCCACCTGTAAATATATATATATATATATATATATATATATATATATATATATATATATATATATATATATATATATATATATATATATATATATATATATATATATATATATATATATATATATATATATATATATATATATATATATATATATATATATATATATATATATATATATATATATATATATATATATATATATATATATTTACCTAGGTAAAACTTGCGAATATACAACATTCTTGGCTGTCCCATTGTCTGTGCATATAAATAGATTGTCAGGTTTGCCGACTCTTGAGCATGCAACATATAACTGTCCATGGGAAAAACAATCTGTATTCAGATCTATACCTCATTATTCTAATGATTGCCCTTGAGCTTTGTTGATGGTGATTGCTAATCGAACATTCCCTGTGTCCCCGTCGTCATTTATATATCCCCCTGTGCCCCCGGCATCCCCGTTGTTATTGTTTCCCTGTGTCCTGGTCGGCATTTGTGTCCCGGTGTCCCAGTCTGTAATTTCTCTTTGAGTGTCGTGGTCGTCATTTATATTCCCTGTGTCCCGGTGTCCCGGTCGTCATTTTTGTCCCAGTCGTCATTTGTGTTCCGGTGTCCCGGTCTGTAATTTCTCTTTGAGAGTCCTGGTCGTTATTTATATTCCCTCTGTCCCGTTCGTCATTTGTATCCCGGTGCTTTGTTAATGGTGATTGCTAATCGAACATTCCTTGTGTCCCGGTCGTTTTCTCTTCGAGTGTCCCGGTCGTCATTTATATTCCCTACTAGCTGTTGGGGTGGCGCCTCGCGCCACCCAACACCTAGTTGGTGGGGGCACTTCGTGCCCCCCCACGCCCCCAAGTCGTTACGCGCCATATTAGTTACGCGCCATTGTAGTTGTGCCCCTGTGTCCCACCTCTGTGCCCACCGGCGTCCCCGTTGTTGTTGTTTCTCTGTGTCCCGATCGTCATTTGTGTCCCGGTGTCCCGGTCTGTAATTTCTCTTTGAGTGTCGCGGTCGTCATTTATATTCCCTGTGTCGCGGTGTCCCGGTCGTCATTTTTGTCCCGGTCGTCATTTGTGTTCCGGTGTCCCGGTCTGTAATTTCTTTTTGAGTGTCCTCGTCGTCATTTATATTCCCTGTGTCCCGGTCGTCATTTGTGTCCAGGTGCTTTGTTGATGGTGATTGCTAATCGAACATTCCTTGTGTCCCGGTCGCTTTCTCTTTGAGTGTCCCGGTCGTCATTTTTATTCCCTATGTCACGGTGTCCCGGTCGTCATTTGTTTCCCGATGTCCCGGTGTGTAATTTCGTCAATCAACAAACATGACGTCAATCGACACACAAACATGACGTCACTCGACACATAGACACACAGACAACTTATTTATATATATATATATATATATATATATATATATATATATATATATATATATATATATATATATATATATATATACATATATATATATATATATATATATATATACTAGCTGTTGGGGTGGCGCTTCGCGCCACCCCAACACCTAGTTGGTAGGGCGCTTCGCGCCCCCCCAAGCCCCCCCGCGCGCGTAAGTCGTTACGCGCCATATTAGTTACGCGCCATTGTAGTTGTGTCCCTGTGTCCCACCTGTGAATATAGATAGATTTATATATGTGTTTCAAACTATGTAAAAATGGCGAATATACAACATTCTTGGCTTTCCCACTACTGGGAGCTTTCCGTTTCCAATTGCCAGCAATTGATCTGAAAATGTTTGACCAGAGTCATCGTTTTGCAATCGGACACGCATATTTGTAGTTAATTTTAATATTTTTACGTGTGCCCATAAATTAGAATTTTTCAGGCAAGCATTCATTTCGTCTGCAGGAGTTAAACTACGTAAAAATTGCGAATATACAACATTCTTGCTTTCCCATTGTCTCTGAATATACAAAGCCGTATGTACTAATAATTACGTCATATGCAAACGCTCTTTTTACAAACAAACAAACATGCATACACACAACTCGTTTTTATATAGATAGATAGATAGATAGATACAATACAAATTAACTGCGTAAAACTTGCGAATATACAACATTCTTCGCTGTCCAATTGTCACTGCATATAAATAGATTGTCAGGTTTACCGACCCTCGAACATGCAACGTACAATTGTCCATGGGAAAAACAATCAGTATTAAGATCTATACCACATTTTTCTAATGATTGACCTTGAGCTTTGTTAATGGTGATTGCAAATGCTAATCGAATTTGGAATTGCAATCTTTTAAATTGAAAAGGCAGATCCGTTGGAATCATGGGAATGCGAGGAATAAGAACAGCCTCACCCTCAATAGGCCCTGTCAAGATTGTGGCCTCTATTAGGTTTTCCATTGTTTTTTTTACGGCAAGTCGCGTGCCATTGCAAAGCTTTGGTGGGTTGATATTTCTTAAAAGTATTATTGGTACGCCTATTTTTAGTTGTAGCACGTGTGGTGGAAACCCTGAAAGATCTATGGAATTTAAAAATTCAGATGGATAATTAACCGCTTCATTTGGTTCCAAAACTGTGTCGACTGACTTGTAAAGGACTGCCTGGTCTCGAATCTTGGTCAAAACAATATTGTTGATTTCGTGGACGTCTATATTTTTGGGTGCGAGAATCGCTCTTTCACTTAGCCATTTATTATTTTTATAATTTTTTAGAATATTCGGAAATACTTTTTCAATCAATTCATTTTTGGACGTCACTTAATTACAGAAATCAGCAGGTAGTTGTATACGTCCTGAAATTGAGTCTACTGGGAGCTTTTCATTTCCAATTGCCAGCAATTGATCTGAAAATGTTTGACCAGAGTCATCGTTTTGCAATCGGACACGCATATTTGTAGTTAATTTTAATATTTTTACGTGTGCCCATAAATTTGAATTTTTCAGGCAAGCTTTCATTTCGTCTGCAGGAGTTGACCTAGGTATTATAGGTAATGTTTGCCTGAAATCTCCCGCAAGCAATATTAATGTGCTGCCAAAGGGTTTCGACTTCCCTCTCAAATCTTTCAAGCATTGATCCAGAGCCTCGAGCGATTTTTTGTGTGCCATTGTGCACTCATCCCAAATAATAGGTTTGCATTGCTGCAATACTTTACCCATCCCAGATGATTTGGAAATATTGCACGTGGGAGTTTCTGTAGAATGCAAAATGCAAATTCAGAGGCAATTTCAAAGCGGAATGAGCAGTTCTTCCACCAGGCAGCAATGTTGCGGCTATTCCGGACGACGCAATTGCCAACGCTATATCATTTTTTGATCGAATTGATGCCAGAATCAGTTTTATCACAAACGTTTTACCAGTACCTCCTGGCACATCCAAAAAGAAAATTTCTCCAACGTTTTTATCGACACAATGCATTATCGTATCATAAATGTCTTTTTGTTCCGACGTTAACTTGGAAATGTTATTTTGTACATACGACAATAGATCACTCGTACTGTAACTTTGTTCACGATCCAATTCTACACATGTCTAAACAGCAGCGACACGGTTAGGTGAAGGCATTCCCAAATCCTGAAGAGGTGTGTTTGCCATACGTACGCACAAATCTTCTACAATAACTAAAGTGTAGTTATAAATTTCTGATGTAAAATCAATTCATATCTGACGTCTCTAACTGTTTTCGATGGAGTATATCTTCGGACATTTTTGACTTATATTTTTCCCATAACTCTGTAGGAGCTGATGGAGAGCAAGTTGTTAAAATGATGCCAAACAATGCACGAATTTGACTTGGGGTTGACGTTTCGCACGCGTCATTGATGCAGTTATCCCAGTGTTGGTCATTCTCCAATAAATTCAGAGCTTGGCATGCACTACGGTAAGTGTCATGTATAGTACCGTTTACAGTTCTCAAATACTCAAAGGATGTCGGACCGGGTACATTCACCAAAAGCAGGCGTAGAAAGAAGCATTCATGTTGATTGGGGTGAACGGTGTAGAGTCTTCCTATCGTGGTATCTTTGAAGATGGTAGGTTGGCCGTCGACTGACTTACCCTGTTTTCGACGTTCAATTACTTTATTTTTAGTATTCCACGTGTAATACGAAGGCACTTCAGTATACAGCAGTTTTTTTGCAAAAGAATCATTTTTGCAAAGCGAAAAAAAGCTGTTAATGTTGTATCTGGTGGATTCAGGGCTCTTTGTTGCACGTTGGTTTCCGTGAAATAAACACGTTGACCATTCTGTAAATGTACCGCTAAGTGAACAACAGCTGGACTACGTTCATGTATCGGAAATGAAAGAATTCGCCAAACAGCTTCATTACTGCTTATGTATCTTCCAGCCTGATATTGTACGATTTCGTCGAAATCTTTGATTTCGGGCTGCAAGCCAAAAACTGCCATGTCACTGCCTGTGTTGACGTATTTACATATGTATTTGATTGCCTTTACGGAGTTGCAGTATTCAACGTTTATGTGTGCATTAAATGTTTTGATAATAATGGGGAATATGGAACAACCCACTGGTTATCTACTTCGATGGTGGTACCGTTACGCTTCTTTATTATTGCTGTATTACCGCCATCTTCAGTAGATCTTCTTCTATATTGTGGGTAACCATCATTGCCAGTAATTGTCTTTGATACTAAAAGTCGATTGTCGATTGTCTTTGATTGTTAATCTTCCAACGTTTGTGGTATTACCGTCATTTATAACTGCATCTCGCAAATGAATGTATTGTTCAGAGCGGAGCTTGGTCTGATTCAGGCGGATATATAGCAAACGTTCTGATTCAATTTTAGCATACATATCAACGACAAATTGGTGAAACAATTCACGGCATTTTAAAATATAATTTTCTTCATCCTGCCGAATCATTAGTCTATAGGAATAATAATGCATTGCACAGCATTTCTTATTCATTTCTTTGTTAGTGGCTGGATTCATCAATTTAATATTAAAGTGATAGCCGTCGGCTCCATCCCAAAAAATGATAGGATATTGTAGGGCATTGTAACATCGATGGGTTTCAGCAATTCTTAACAACTGAGCGTTTCGCTTATGAAGAATAATATCTCGAGGTAAAAACTGATCACCGACCATAACGATTGCCACTTCGTCGATAGCTGGAGCATTGTATCTACGCACATGTTGGCCAGGAGGCGTTTTGTCAGTGGAAATAACAATTTTATGCGTATCAGTAGGCATCAAATCGATGGCTGTTTTGAACAGACGCACTAAATTATTATTTTCGTGGAAAAGATGTTGCAATTGGGAAACGATTGTCCTTTCAACGTTGGGAGAAATTTCGCAACGTGCATTCAATTCAGAATTTCTATCACTGATGAAGTACAACTGTAAAAATTTATGATTCTCGCCTGAGAATGGTAGAAGGGACCCTGCTCTATGATAAATTTGCCCTTTTACTTTGAAAGTAGACATAAATTGATCTGGATTTTCAATTTGGGCTCCAAACGACGTCATTTGGAAACATGAGTTGTATTTTCTGATTTGTGACAAAAAACGCTTAGATTCTGACGTAGTTCCAGTAAGGAAAGTCTTCAATGTCTCTGGTGGTGCAGCCAATAGAGGAAGTTTAACTTTTCCTGAGGCGCAACACATTCCCATTGTTTCACCATTGAATTTGAAGGCCTTGCAATAGGGACAAATTTTAGACATTGTCCCGATTTGAACACATCTAATCAAGCTATAATCATCGACTGGGCTGTACCTGAATGCCAGGCGATAACTTTCAGGTTGCTCTGATCCCTCGGCACGCTTTCTTTTCTTACTTTCTCTATCAGCAGCAAGCCTGATTTCTTGCTGTTTTTGTGATTCCTCGGCACGCCTTCTTTTTTCACTTTCTCTTTTAGCAGCAAGTCTGCTTTCGCGTTGCTCTGGTAGTTCCTCGGCACGCTTTCTGTTCTTTCTTTCTCTATCAGCCTTAAGCCTGTTTCCTTGCTGTTCTTTTGATTCCTCGGCACGCTTTCTTTTCTGACTTTCTCTATCAGCAGCAAGTTTTTTGGCAGACTCTTTGAGCGTCTTCATCGGCTTTTGCCATTGTAAGTTCACCAGTCATTTTAAACTTAAACATTAATAGATTTCTACGTGAACATATATGTCTTAAATATCTTTAATGACGTCACCGTCATAGCAAAAATGACGACAACTAACTTCATGACGTCAGTCGACACAGAAACATGACGTCACCTGACAGACACACCGACAGACACACAGACAGACAACTTATTTATATATATACTAGCTCCCCACTAGCACCCCAACATCAACATCAAGCCCCCCCGCGCGCGTAAGTCGTTACGCGCCATAATAGTTACGCGCCATTGTAGTTGTGTCCCTATGTCCCACCTGTGAATATAGATAGATATATATATATATATATATATATATATATATATATATATATATATATATATATATATATATATATATATATATATATATATAGATATATATATGGTTTTAACTACGTAAAACTTGCGAATATACAACATTCTTTGCTGTCCCATTGTCTTTGCATATAAATAGATTGTCAGGTTTACCGACTCTTGAACATGCAACATATAATGGTCCATGGGAAAACAATCTGTATTCAGATCTATACCTCATGATTCTAATGATTGCCCTTGAGCTTTGTTGATGGTGATTGCTAATCGACCATTCCCTGTCCCGGTGTCCCGGTCGTCATTTATATCCCCCTGTTTCCCCTGGTGTCCCCGTTGTAGTTGTGTCCCTGTGTCCCGGTCGTCATTTATATTCCCTGTGTCCCGGTCGTCATTTGTATCCCGGTGTCCCGGTCTGTATATACATTCGTTTTTTAGTTTTGTTTTTCTCCTTTATTTTTTTCCTTGTTTTTTCTTTTTTAGTTTATTTAGATTTTTAGATTTTTTAGTTTTTTTATTAGTTTTTAGTTTTTTTTCTTTTTAGTTTTTTTGTAGTTTTTACCTTCTTTATAGTTTTGTTAGTTTTTTTTTTTACTTATGTCCTGGTCGTCATTTATACTCCCTGTGTCCCGGTGCTTTGTTGATTGCTAATCGAACATTCCTTTTGTCCTGGTCGCTTTCTCTTTGAGTGTCGTCATTTATTTTTTTCTTTTTTAGTTCTTTTAGTTTTTACCTTTTTTAGTTTTTTTTAGTTTTTTAGATGAAATTTTTTTTTAGTTTTTTCCTTTTTTTCTTTTTAGTTTTTTATTGGTTTTTACCTTTATTTTAGCTTATTTTTCAGTTTTTTCCTTTTTTTAGTTTTTTATTATTTTTTATTTTTTTTTAGTTTTTTACCTTTTTTTAGTTTTTTTAGTTTTTTAGCTTTTTTACTTTTTTTATTAGTTTTTAGTTTTTTTTGTAGTTTTTGCCTTTTTTTAAGTTTTGTTTTTCTCCTTTATTTTTTCCTTTTTTTTTCTTTTTTAGTTTATTTAGATTTTTAGATTTTTTAGTTTTTTTATTAGTTTTTAGTTTTTTTTTCTTTTTAGTTTTTTTGTAGTTTTTACCTTCTTTTTAGTTTTGTTAGTTTTTTTTTTTACTTATGTCCTGGTCGTCATTTATACTCCCTGTGTCCCGGTGCTTTGTTGATTGCTGCTAATCGAACATTCCTTTTGTCCTGGTCGCTTTCTCTTTGAGTGTCGTCATTTATTTTTTTCTTTTTTAGTTCTTTTAGTTTTTACCTTTTTTAGTTTTTTTAGTTTTTTAGATGAAAATTTTTTTTAGTTTTTTCCTTTTTTTCTTTTTAGTTTTTTATTGGTTTTTACCTTTATTTTAGCTTATTTTTCAGTTTTTTCCTTTTTTTTAGTTTTTTTTTATTTTTTATTTTTTTTAGTTTTTTACCTTTTTTTTAGTTTTTTTAGTTTTTTTAGTTTTTTAGCTTTTTTACTTTTTTTTATTAGTTTTTAGTTTTTTTTGTAGTTTTTGCCTTTTTTTAGTTTTTTTTGTAGTTTTTGCCTTTTTTTAGTTTTTTCAGTTTTTTTTTAGTTTTTTATTGGTTTTTACCTTTATTTTAGCTTATTTTTCAGTTTTTTCCTTTTTTTTAGTTTTTAGTTTTTTTAGTTTTTTACCTTTTTTTAGTTTTTTTAGTTTTTTTAGTTTTTTAGCTTTTTTATTTTTTTTATTAGTTTTTAGTTTTTTTGTAGTTTTTGCCTTTTTTTAGTTTTTTTAGTTTTTTAGCTTTTTTATTAGTTTTTAGTTTTTTTTGTAGTTTTTGCCTTTTTTTAGTTTTTTTAGTTTTTTAGCTTTTTTATTTTTTTTATTAGTTTTTAGTTTTTTTTGTAGTTTTTGCCTTTTTTTAGTTTTTTCAGTTTTGACGTCACCTGATCCAGTTTTTTCAGGTGACGTCACCTGATCCATCCACAGACAGACAGACAACTTATTTTTATATATATAGATAGAAGATATATATAGATAGAAGATAGATGTCCCGGTGTCCCGGTCGTCATTTGTGTCCCGATGTCCCGGTGTGTAATTTTGTCAATCAACAAATATGACGTCAGTCGACACACAAACATGACGTCACTCGACACACACACACACAGACAATTTATTTATATATATATAGATGTCCTGGTGTCCCGGTCGTCATTTGTGTCCCGATGTCCCGGTCTGTAATTTCGTCAGTCAACAAACATGACGTCATTTTACACACAATTGTGACGTCACTTGACACAACGACACACAGACAACTTATTTTTATATATATAGATGTCTCGGTGTCCCGGTCGTCATTTGTGTCCCGATGTCCCGGTCTCTAATTTCGTCAGTCGACAAATATGACGTCAGTCGACACACAAACATGACGTCACTCGACACACAGACCCAAAAACAACTTATTCTTATATATATAGATGGAGATTATTAGGAAATTGTGTTGATGGTGTCAATATAGGTAGATCCATACCGTCAAAGATGTTGTGTGTCCCTTGATTTTGCGGTGACAATACAGCTAGGTTAACCTAAAATAATAATAATGGAAGTTATTTTTCTTTTGAAATGGTACAATTTTATAAAACTGAGAAAAAATACATGAAGAAGCTGTATTTTCATATTATTTAAAACATATGCATAATAAAAGAAAAAATTGTTGACACACGCACATACACACGAGGAGGAGAATATAAAGTCATTTTTTCTTACATTTTCAACGGGTTAACTGGTGAATTCCTGAGGGTTTAGAATAGTTTCTATCATGTTCAAAAAATCGTCGAGTACATCGCAATCAGCATGGTCAGGAGACCGCATATCTTTTTCCCAAAAAACATCTTTAAAATTGGATTTACAATCTTTCTCTGGTCTTTTTGGTGATGATGAAGTAACAAAAATGTTTTAATATCCATTTATGTTACCCTCATCATCTATGTAAGCGAAAGAACATTGAATACATAAAGACAAAATAATATTTAATAATATTAAAAAAGGAGTAGTAGTAGTAGTAGTAGTAGTAGCAGTAGTAGTAATAGTAGTAGTATTGGTAGGAGCGGGAGTAGCAGTACTTGCAGGACCAATTAAAAATAGTCATAAAATTAACTCAAGCTTAAATCTAATAGAAACTACTGTCAATGAATAAATGGGACCGAAAAATTACAATGAATAATTAAGTCAAATCTAGAAAGAGCATTACCACAAATAACAGTGGGGCTAACTTGGACTTCTAAAGGCCAGAACATTATTTTGTGTTTCCCGATGAAAGCTTTTATTTTGATCCCGTTTTTTCATTTATATAACATCAACAACGCAATAAAGAAAACTATGTCTCAAGGTTAAACAGTATTTAAAAATAGGACCAGTGCTGCCTGTCCCTTTCCCTCTCTTAAATCGTTAGTTCTCCGTCCTGGTATTTGATAACATGGCACTTGATAACATGTACACAGATTAAGTTTTTTTGGTTTAGCTCTACTCTTTCCCAAACGCCCTCTACTTGCCTCCCTAACTGCAACTTGAATAGTCTCTGAAAATTGTAGCTTAATATCCAATATACCATTTTGCTTGTCTGGCTGTATCATTCGCTCTATTTTGTTACTTAACCATACATAAACAATAAATAGCATAGGATCTTATAAAAAAAAATATATATTTAGGCAAGGACTGCAAAAATAAATAGTGTCATTGTATGTAGCCCTCTTTTGATTTTATTCAGAAAAGCACTTGGTTTTCAGAATATGCTATTGCAAATTAGTATATATAATAACTAGCAATTAGCATTTACCTTTCTGTAAAACCTACATTTTATTTTTATAGGTTGAATAAGCTACAAGCTCATGGAATATCCCATCCTTAATAACATTAGCAAAATATTCTTCTGAGTTTTCTCTTATTTCTTTTCCTTTTGCTTCATTATTTTGAATTGATTTGACATAAGCTTATTACAGGTGCGTACAGGTGTGCTAATTTTTTTAATTGTTGCTCCCATTTGGCCGAAAACCCATTCTCACAATTAGAGCCCGTACTAAAATTTCGAAGCGTCCCTCCCTTAAAGTTTGAGATAAAATTCAATTGTGCAAATCCGTTCATTGTGTGCATGATTTACTAAATTCAAAGCCAAATCTGGTACTTTAATTTTCTCACTTTTCATAATTATATTTTTTATAATTATATTTTATTTTTTAAAATATTTTTTTTTATATTTTTCATAATTATATTTAACGCAGCAGAGTCGATTAAAGGGGGGGGGATCAGGGGCATTTGCCCCATCCGGTTGATTTATATTAAAAGGAAAACACTGCCTGCTGTGGTTGTTCTAATATGTCATCTCTTGATTTAGTTTTAAATTTTAACTATGCAACATGGTTGTAGGGTGCTATAATAGGCTTGCTATAATAGGTGATATAAATGGGCTTGAAAATTAATGTTAAGAAGACTAAGTCACTAAGGCTAGGAATAAGTGAAGATGAACAGGTGACATTAGGTAACGAAAAGATTGATCAGGTTGGGAGCTTCAGTTACCTTGGTAGTATTATTAGTAAAGATGATGGGAGCAGTGAAGATGTTAAAAGTAGAATAGCTAAGACCCAGGGTGTTTTTTCACAGTTAAAAAAAGTTTGGAAGAATAGAAACATAAGTCTAAAAACCAAGATTAGAATATTGGAAGCTACAGTGATGACAGTGGTCAAATATGGCTCTGAAGCATGGGCACTCCGAAAAGCAGATGAAAATTTACTAGATGTTTTCCAGAGAAATTGCCTACGGATTGTTCTGGGTACCCGGCTGACTGACCGTATTTCAAACAGTAGGTTGTACGAAAAGTGTGGTTCAATCCCGCTTTCTGGGGCTATAATGAAAGAAAGGTTGAGATGGCTAGGCCACGTTCTACGGATGAAGGATGACAGATTACCGAAGATTGTCCTTTTTGGCCAACCGTCTGGGGCTACACGGAAAGCAGGTCGTCCTTGTCTGGGTTAGGAGGATGTCATAAATAAAGATTTAGAGGAAATGGGAACTTCCTAAGAGGGTGTAAAGAGGGAGGCTTTAAATAGATTAGGTTGGAGGAGGAGCGTGCGTAGCTGTGTTGGCCTCAGGCGGCTTGGTGCTGCAGTGAGTTATTATTATTAGTAGTAGTAGTAGTAGTTGTAGCGGTAACTGTAACCTATTAAAGAGGAAACCACAGCCCATAGCAACCAAAAGTTGAAAAAACGCGTTTTGAAAAAAACTGCCTAGAAAGAAAATGCCATCTGACACTGACTCAGGAATGGTAACTATTAACTCGGTTTGTCTCAAAAGTAAAAGCTTATTGCAAAAAGAAATTTATGATAATTTTGAAAAAAAAATCTGAAACCTCTCGATAATGGTGTCAGATAAAAAAGGAAAAGTATACCATTTACAAAAGTGTAAATTTTAGTCCAATTCGTGAAATAAAACCAAAAATCACTTTTTTGCATCGGTATCACTGGCCATTCTCCCGTTTTTATGGCACTTGGTATTAACCAAGTGACATATAGCGATCACAAATTCTGTCAGTCTGTCTGTCGGTCTGTCCCGTTTTTGCTACTTTAGGCACTTCCAGGTAAGCTAGGACGATAAAATTTGGCAGGCATATCAGGGACCGGACCATATTAAATCAGAAATAGTCTTTTTCCCGATTTGACCATCTGGGCGGGGGAGTGGAGGGCCGGTTAATTTGGAAAAAATAGAAAAAATGAAGTATTTTGAACTTACGAACGGGCGACGAGATCTTAATGAAATTTGATTTTTGGAAGGATATCGTGTCTCAGAGCTCTTATTTTAAATCCCGACTAGATCCGATGACATTGGGGGAGTTGGAGGGGGAACCTAAAATCTTGGAAAACGCTTAGAGTGGAGGGATCGGGATGAAACTTGGTAGAAAAAATAAGCAAAAGTCCTAGATACGTGATTGACATAACCGAAACGGATCTTCTCTTTTTGGGTGAGTTGGGGGGGTATTTCTGAAAATTAGAAAAAATGAGGTAGGCTATTTTTAACTCATGAAGGAGTGATCGAATCTTAATGAAACATGAAGTTTGGAAGGATATCGTGTCTCAGAGCTCTTATTTTAAATCCCGACTGGATCCGGTGACATTGGGGGGAGTTTGGGGGGACTTAAAATCTCGGAAAACGCTTAGAGTGGAGGGATCGGGATGAAACTTGATGGAAAAAAATCACAAGTCGTAAATACAGGATTGACACAACTGGAACAGATCCACTCTCTTTAGTGAGTGGGGGGGAGGGTCAATTCTGAAAAATTAGAAAAAATGAGGTATTTTTAACTTACGAAAGAATGAACGTATCTTAATGATATTCCATATTTAGAAGGACCTCGAAACTCAGATCTCTTATTTGAAATCCCGACCGGATCCAGTGTCATTAGGGGGAGTACCGGAAATCTTGGAAAACGCTTAAAAAGGAGAGATCAGGATGAAACTTGGTGGAAAGAATAAGCACAAGTCCAAGATAGGTGACTGACATAACCGGACTGTATCTGTTCTCTTTGGTGGAGTTTTGGAGGGTGTAATTCGGAAAAATTAGAAAAAAAGAGGCATTTATAACTTACGAACGGGTGATCAGATCTTAATTAAATTTGATATTTAGAAGAATCTTGTGCTTCAGAACTCTCATTTTAAATCCCGACCAGATCCGGTGACATTGAAGGGAGTTGGAGGGGGAAACCAGAATTCTTGGAAAACGTGAAAATCGAGGTATCTTACGAATGGGTGATCAGATCTTAATGAAACTCGATATATAGAAGAATCTTATGTCTCAGATCAATTCGAACCGGATTCGGGGACATAGAGGGTTGGAGGGGGGAAACAGAAATCTTGGAAACTGGAAATCTTGAAAAACGCTTAGAGTGGAGAGATCGGAATGAAACTTGATGGATAAATAAGCACAAGTTATAGATACGAGATTGACATAATTGGTACGGATCCTTTCTCTTTGGGGGAGGTGGGGGTTGTTAATTTGGAAAATTAGGAAAATTGAGGTATTTTTTAACTTAAGAACGGGCAATCGGATCTTAATGAAATTTGATATTTAGAAGGAACTCATATCTCAGATTTCTTATTTCAAATTACGACCAGATCTGTTGACATTGGGGGGATTTGTAAGGGGAAACCGGAAATCTTGGAAAACATAAATGTCGGAGATACGTGGTTGACGTAACCAGACTGGATCCGCTCTCTTGGGGGAGTTAGGTGGTGGGGTTCAGTGCTTTGGCGAGTTTGGTGCTTCTGGACGTGCTAGGACGATAAAAATTGATAGGGGTGTCAGGGAGCTGCACAAATTGCCCGGATAGAATCGTTTTCCCCGATTTGACCATCTGGGGGGCTGAAGGGAGAGGAAACCCTATGGTTAATATTAAAAAAATTATATAATGAGGAGGCGTGTGGTTGTGTCGAAGAGTGAAGTGGGAGCCGTACTGCATGTTAGTGAAGAATATTTTATGTTTATGGGTCTCAACGTGAGTTTAGTCACAGAGCCGTGTACTTTAAGTTTAGTTATTTCCTTTTTTCTTAATAAAACCCGATTGAACCTTAACCTCAAAGCTCTTATTTTAGATCCCGACCGGCATTAAGCCTCTGATTTTCCTTTTAAAGCAATCTATTGATTCTTAGAATTTTGCTACAGCTCATACCATATGAACTCTTGCTCTTCCGATCTCGTCACAAGTGCCATATGAGCTCTTACCTTTTGTTTCTTTTTCTTTTTCAGTAGGCCTAGTGGGCTACCAGAGCACAATAGAGAGGTGCTTAATGGTTCATTCAAAGGCCATTTCTCATATCTACGTGTTTTTTTATAGATTCCGCCAACTGCAAGTGGCATGTGACACTAAAATGGAACTTGTTGTACTATTTCTCAAGGGGTACACTAACAGGCTACCAGTACATCGTAGAGATTTTTAATAGCTCGTATAAAAGACATTGCTCATACTTACGGTTTTCCTATACATTGCATCACCTACTGGTTCCGAATGGGACTAAAAACGGCACTTTTGGTGCCATGTCTAAAGTGGAAAAGCTGGGCTGTTGGGCTAGCAGAACATATTTGAAAGAACATAAGCAAAACATATTGCTCATATCTACGTGCCTTTTTTTATCAATTCTGCCATTTGTAAGTACGATATAGCATTGAAAACAACACTTTTGGTGCCACATCTTAAGAGGAAAAGCTCTGAAGTACAAATCAGGTGCTATTGTAATAGTTATGTTCCAGAACCCTAAACTGGAGGTCAACAAAAAACTCCTTCAGAGCGCTTCCCCTCCTAGCCCCCTTAGTAAGTTTCATAAATCGTCTGCTCATCATTAAGCGACTGAAACATGAGCAGGCTACCACACCATCGTATAAAGATGTTTAATGGCTCAATTAAAAGATACTGCTTATATTTACCAGGTTTTTACAAATTCTGCCATCTAATCGGCTTCACTGATTTTAATTTTAACTAGTTTCTGGGGAGAATTTGCAATGAACTCTTCGTCATGGTTGAAGCATTAGCTGCAAAGAACAAACCACAGCCACTAATAATCAAAAGTTAGAAAACATTTGTTTGTATCCCAATTGAACAGCCTGTTAGCTGCAAAAGTTGATTATGAAAAATTAAAATTTGTATTCGAAATTTCCTAAAGACATTTTAAATGTAATACAGATATGTTTTTTCACCTTACAGAAAAATAGTTGGAATTGCATTTTTCTTCTCCTTGTAAGGCATGCATTGCTGCTAAACTTATCTAACAGCAAGTTATAAAAGTCACATTCGAGTTACTAGTATCTAAATTTCAAATCAGGTACTAATGTTAATACTAACAAAACTGGTAAAATTCTACTGCAACACAGAAATCAGATAGCAAGACAAAGAGGTGGACCACTTTCTTTCTCTAAGAAAATATCTTCTTCTTTCTCTAAAATATTTTTAGAAAAACATTTTTCTTCTCTTTTCCAGGCCTGGCGGTTTACTATAACATCATCGAGAGATGCTTAAGAGCTAATTCAAAAGGTATTTCTCAAATGAACGTGGTTTATATAAATTCCACCACCTACAAGTGCCACATGGCACGAAAAAGGGCACTTTATGTGCCATTTCTCAAGGGGTGGGGCTAGCGGCCTACCAGAACGTCTTATATGTTGTGGGTTTCTTTATATAAGTTTATATAAGTTCTTTATATAGGTGGGTAATAAATAAATAAATATAGATTTTTGATAGCTGATATAGCAAATATTGCTCAAATCTACGTTCTTCCTATAAATTCCACCATCTGCAAGTTTCAAATGGCACTAAAGACGGCACTTTAGGTGCCATGTCTCAAGTGAAAAAGCTGGGGCTAGTGGGCTACCAGAACTTTTTAGAGTGCTATTTAAAGGCTCATTTGAAAACTTTTATTCGTATCTACGCACTTTTAATCAGTTCTACCGTTCGCAAGTGAGATATAGAACTGAAAACAAAACGTTTGGTGCCACTTCTTAAGTCGAAAATCTTTGAAGTTCAAAACGGTATCATTGTAATAAATAAGGTCAAAAACCTTCATCTGGAGGTTTGCACGAATACCACCTAAATGATCCTCCTCCAGCCCCCCTTAATACGCTACGCAATGTATGTCCTATAAACACCAATATATTAAACTACATTATTAGAGGCGTGGTTCTGTGAGTACAGTGGTGGACTTAAAGTTAGATTATTATGCGTTCAATTCCAGCTTACATTTTTTCCCATCATGGTTTGTCCCTCCTTAGGATTACTTCTCAGATAATCCACTATTTTTGCAAGTGTAATGCATTCATTTTTCATCCCGGGAGGTTAGACTCGTTTTAAACCTATTACTCATATCTACGTGTTTTTTTTTTCCATTTTACCGTCCGAAAGTGCCATATAGCACTAAAGATGGCGTTTTTGGTGCCACTTCTTAAGTGAAAGAGTTTGAAAGCATAAAACTGTAGCATTGCAATAATTATGGTCCAAAGCCCTTAACTGCAGGTTTATAAGAACCCTTCACATATAAATCTCCTCCAGACCCTCTTAGTAAGTTTCAAAAATTGCCTACTCATGTTAAAAGTAAAAGGTTATTGCCAAAACAAATTAACTAAAACTAAAAACTTTTCAACTAAAAATCTATGGAAAATTAACCTTGAATGATCAACAGTTTTGAATTGAACCTTCAAACTTCACTCTCCGATGAAGCGTGTGTGCTAGTTCTAATGGCGGTAAATGAGGGGAAGGGACATCCTTGCCCCTTTAGTTTTTTGCTTCTGCCTAGGTTTTAAAAAAACCTTTTATTGGTCATTTCATTGGAAAAGGCACTTTTTTCATTTGAAAAAAATGAGGGAAACAACCAAAAGTTCACTTTATGGGAATGTGCTATCAAGTCAAATCTAAAAAAGCGATTAGCTTATATTATCTATATATATAAAAATAAGTTGTCTGTGTGTGGATCTGTGGATGGATCAGGTGACGTCATGTTTCGGCTGACGTCATGAAATTAGTTGCCATCATTTTTGCTTTGAAGGTGACGTCATTCAAGTTATATAAGACATATGTTCGCCGTCATGTTTCGGCTGACGTCATGAAATTAGTTGCCATCATTTTTGCTTTGAAGGCGTGACGTCATTCAAGTTATATAAGACGTATGTTCGCGTAGAATTCTATTAATGCTTAAGTTTATAATGACTGATGAAGATGCTCAAAGAGTCTATGCCAAAAAACTTGCTGCTGATAGAGAAAGTCAGAAAAGAAAGCGTGCCGAGGAACTACCAGAGCAACGCGAAAGCAGACTTGCTGCTAAAAGAGAAAGTGAAAAAAGAAGGCGTGCCGAGGAACTACTAGAGCAACGCAGAAGCAGACTTGCTGCTAAAAGAGAAAGTGAAAAAAGAAGGCGTGCCGAGGAATCAAAAGACCAGCAGGGAAACAGGCTTGAGGCTGATAGAGAAAGAAAGAACAGAAAGCATGCCGAGGAACTACCAGAGCAACGCAGAAGCAGACTTGCTGCTAAAAGAGAAAGTGAAAAAAGAAGGCGTGCCGAGGAACTACTAGAGCAACGCAGAAGCAGACTTGCTGCTAAAAGAGAAAGTGAAAAAAGAAGGCGTGCCGAGGAATCAAAAGACCAGCAGGGAAACAGGCTTGCTGCTGATAGAGAAAGTAAGAAAAGAAAGCGTGCCGAGGAATCAGAGCAATCTGAAAGTTATCGCCTGGCATTCAGGTACAACCCAGTCGATGATTATAGCTTGAGTAGATGTGTTCAAATCGGGACAATGTCTAAAATTTGTCCCTATTGCAAGGCCTTGAAATTCAATGGTGAAACAATGGGAATGTGTTGCGCCTCAGGAAAAGTTAAACTTCCTCTATTGGCTGCACCACCAGAGCCATTGAAGACTTTCCTTACTGGAACTACGTCAGAATCTAAGCGTTTTTTGTCAAAAATCAGACAATACAACTCATGTTTCCAAATGACGTCGTTTGGAGCCCAAATCGAAAATCCAGATCAATTTATGTCTACTTTCAAAGTAAAAGGGCAAATTTATCATAAAGCAGGGTCCCTTCTACCATTCTCAGGCGAGAATCATAAATTTTTACAATTGTACTTCATCAGTGATAGAAATTCTGAATTGAATGCACGTTGCGAAATTTCTCCCAACGTTGAAAGGACAATCGTTTCCCAATTGCAACATCTTTTCCACGAAAATAATAAGTTAGTGCGTCTGTTCAAAACAGCCATCGATTTGATGCCTACTGATACTCATAAAATTGTTATTTCCGCTGACAAAACGCCTCCTGGCCAACATGTGCGTAGATACAATGCTCCGACTATCGACGAAGTGGCAATCGTTATGGTCGGTGATCAGTTTTTACCTCGAGATATTATTCTACATAAGCGAAACAACGTTGAATACTGTAACTCCGTAAAGGCAATCAAATACATATGTAAATACGTCAACAAAGGCAGTGACATGGCAGTTTTTGGCTTGCAGTCCGAAATCAAAGATTTCGATGAAATCGTAGAATATCAGGCTGGAAGATACATAATCAGTAATGAAGCTGTTTGGCGAATTCTTTCATTTCCGATACATGAACGTAGTCCAGCTGTTGTTCACTTAGCGGTACATTTACATAATGGTCAACGTGTTTATTTCACGGAAACCAACGTGCAACAAAGAGTCCTGAATCCACCGGATACAACATTAACAGCTTTTTTTTCGCTTTGCAAAAATGATTCTTTTGCGAAAAAACTGCTGTATACTGAAGTGCCTTCGTATTACACGTGGAATACTAAAAATAAAGTATTTGAACGTCGAAAACAGGGTAAATCAGTCGACGGCCAACCTACCATCTTCAAAGATACCACGATAGGAAGACTCTACACCGTTCACCCCAATCAACATGAATGCTTCTTTCTACGCCTGCTTTTGGTGAATGTACCCGGTCCGACATCCTTTGAGTATTTGAGGACTGTAAATGGTACTATACATGACACTTACCGTAGTGCATGCCAAGCTCTGAATTTATTGGAGAATGACCAACACTGGGATAACTGCATCAATGACGCGTGCGAAACGTCAACCCCAAGTCAAATTCGTGCATTGTTTGGCATCATTTTAACAACTTGCTCTCCATCAGCTCCTACAGATTTATGGGAAAAATATAAGTCAAAAATGTCCGAAGATATACTTCATCGAAAACAGTTAGAGACGTCAGACATGACTTTTGATTTTACACCAGAAATTTATAACTACACTTTAGTTGTTATAGAAGATTTTTGCATAAGTATGGCAAACAAACCTCTTCAGGGTTTGGGAATGCCTTCACCTAACCGTATCGCTGCTGTTTCGACATGTGTAGAATTGGATCGTGAACAAAGTTACAGTACGAGTGATCTATTGTCGTATGTACAAAATAACATTTCCAAGTTAACGTCGGAACAAAAAGACATTTATGATACGATAATGCATTGTGTCGATAACAACGTTGGAGAAATTTTCTTTTTGGATGCGCCAGGAGGTACTGGTAAAACGTTTGTGATAAAACTGATTCTGGCATCAATTCGATCTAAAAATGATATAGCGTTGGCAATTGCGTCGTCCGGAATAGCCGCAACATTGCTGCCTGGTGGAAGAACTGCTCATTCCGCTTTGAAATTGCCTCTGAACTTGCATTCTACAGAAACTCCCACGTGCAATATTTCCAAATCATCTGGGATGGGTAAAGTATTGCAGCAATGCAAACTTATTATTTGGGATGAGTGCACAATGGCACACAAAAAATCGCTCGAGGCTCTGGATCAATGCTTGAAAGATTTGCGAGGGAAGTCGAAACCCTTTGGCAGCACCTTAATATTGCTTGCGGGAGATTTCAGGCAAACATTACCTATAATACCTAGATCAACTCCTGCAGACGAAATGAATGCTTGCCTGAAAAATTCTAATTTATGGGCACACGTAAAAACATTAAAATTAACTACAAATATGCGTGTCCGATTGCAAAACGATGACTCTGGTCAAACATTTTCAGATCAATTGCTGGCAATGGGAAACGGAAAGCTCCCAGTAGACTCAATTTCAGGACGTATACAACTACCTGCTGATTTCTGTAATTTAGTGACGTCCAAAAATGAATTGATTGAAAAAGTATTTCCGAATATTCTAAAAAATTATAAAAATAATAAATGGCTAAGTGAAAGAGCGATTCTCGCACCCAAAAATATAGACGTCCACGAAATCAACAATATTGTTTTGACCAAGATTCAAGACCAGGCAGTCCTTTACAAGTCAGTCGACACAGTTTTGGAACCAAATGAAGCGGTTAATTATCCATCTGAATTTTTAAATTCCATAGATCTTTCAGGGTTTCCACCACACGTGCTACAACTAAAAATAGGCGTACCAATAATATTGTTACGTAACATAAACCCACCAAAGCTTTGCAATGGCACTCGACTTGCCGTAAAAAAAACAATGGAAAACCTAATAGAGGCCACAATCCTGACAGGGCCTTTTGAGGGTGAGGCTGTTCTTATTCCTCGCATTCCCATGATTCCAACAGATCTGCCTTTTCAATTTAAAAGATTGCAATTCCCAATTCGATTAGCATTTGCAATCACCATTAACAAAGCTCAAGGTCAATCATTAGAAAAATGTGGTATTGATCTTAATACTGATTGTTTTTCCCATGGACAATTGTACGTTGCATGTTCGAGGGTCGGTAAACCTGACAATCTATTTATATGCAGCGAGAATTGGACAGCGAAGAATGTTGTATATTCGCAAGTTTTACGCAGTTAATTTGTATTTCGGAACCAAATGAAGCGGTTAATTATCCATCGGAATTTTTAAATTCCATAGATCCTTCAGGGTGTCCACCACACCTGCTACAACTAAAAATAGGCGTACCAATAATACTTTTAAGAAATATCAACCCACCAAAGCTTTGCAATGGCACGCGGCTTGCCGTAAAAAAAAAAAACAATGGAAAACCTAATAGATGCCACAATCTTGACAGGGCCTTATGAGGGTGAGGCCGTTCTTATTCCTCGCATTCCCATGATTCCAACGGATCTGCTTTTTCAATTTAAAAGATTGCAATTCCCAATTCGATTAGCATTTGCAACCACCATCAACAAAGCTCAAGGGCAATCACTAGAAAAATGCGGTATAGATCTTAATACAGATTGCTTTACCAATGTACAATTGTATGTTGCATCTTTGAGGGTCGGTAAACCTGACAATCTATTTATACGCACAGACAATGGGACAGCGAAGACTGTTGTATATTCACAAGTTTTACGTAGTTAATTTGTATTGTATCTATCTATCTATCTATCTATATAAAAACGAGTTGTGTGTATGCATGTTTGTTTGTTTGTAAAAAGAGCGTTTGCATATGACGTCATTATTAGTACATACGGCTTTGTATATGGACAGACAATGGGAAAGCCAAGAATGTTGTATATTCGCAATTTTTACGTAGTTTGAAACACATATATAAATCTATCTATATTCACAGGTGGGACACAGGGACACAACTACAATGGCGCGTAACTAATATGGCGCGTAACGACTTACGCGCGCGGGGGGGCTTGGGGGTGGCGCGAAGCGCCCCCACCAACTAGGTGTTGGGGTGGCGCGAAGCGCCACCCCAACAGCTAGCATAATATAATTATATTAAATTCATTATATAATTATAATATAATTAAATATATTATATTATATATTATATTTATATTATATTTATATAAATATAAGCTTTTAAATGAGCCCTTAAACAACTCTCTTTTGTTACTGCAGCCTGACTAGTTTCTGCTGTCAGTAGTCAGTATTCAGTAGCTGTTAGTGTCTGGTAGTTAGTAGACGATTTATAAAGCCCTGTCTTGATTACAGGCTTTGAGGCGAAGTCGGCCGAGTCGGCCGATTGTTTTGTGAAGCATGGATAATGGTTTTCATGTTATAAACTGAAAGTTTTTCGTAGCTGTCAAGGTTGTCTAAAGTATTTTCCAGAGATGTGTTATCTCCCCTAGATCGGTGATAATTAGAAATTATATTAAAAATAAGTCTTCAACTGAAACTAACGAGTGGCATTAAAATTTAAAACGAACATACATTATTCAATATAAATAAAACAAATGATTGCAGCATTGTTTCTAAATTAAATTTTAATCAAAAACGAACAAAGAGTCATTTAAAGAAAAAAAGTTTTTCCGAAGGAAGTCAAAGAGCGAATTTGAAACTTAAAACGGACAAAAATAATTACTTCACAGCCTATCTGATATATATCAATAAAAATAGTACAAATAAACCGACTAATTATGTTTCTCTGTACTTTTAGGATTTTAGGAAACTAGCACTTTACTGAAAACTCAAAATAATATAGGAGTTTTGTTACAGTTAAAGCAAACCAATTAAGAACCCTTTCTACAGAATAAAAATATTATCAATCTCTTTTAAGATAAAGCAACAATCCAGTTTAGGATTGATGCTTATTTTTTTATGTTTAATTTGGTATCACTTCTGCACAATGACTCAGTTCAATGACTGGCTCTCGTTTTGGTTCTGAAAAGGACATGCCATGATTACTTTGTAGATAAGTTCTAAGTAAAGCTATCTTGACAGTATTCGGACCATAGACAAGCTTTAGAATTTGCATCATAGCTTGAAATTAACTGCTGTATAGAGAGAAATAATCGGATTTCCAGAGTTCATATTAAATCTTATTTGATCTTCATTCCAAGTAATACTAAAGCATATTTCTTACATTTCAAGATTGTATTGGCTATTACTCACAATTAGCTGTACAACAGTAGCTGGCGAGACCAAAATACTACCTGATAAATGAACCCAATATTTCTGTATGCTGTTCAATTACTTTGCGGTTATTAAAAAATATTGAATTTGACGCTTATGTTTTTAAGATAATTTTAATTGTATACTGAAAGTTATTGACGTCATAGCTGGAGTAAGACTGAAAAGCTTTATTGATTCGTTTATTGTTGTCTGGCTACATACTCACTTTTGACTCCCAAATCGATATTCCTGTTTTTTATAGCTGACTTTTGTGTTTTCAGTCGAGCGCTAGTTTTGCATAATCCTAAAAGTATGACATAATTAGTTGATTTGTACTAGTTTTATTGATACATATTAGATAGACTGTGAAACAATAATTTTTGTCCGTTTTAAGTCTCAATTTCGCTCTTTACTTCCCTTGGAAAAACTTTGTTTTTTCTAAATTAATTTCGATATAGATGGGAAGTGCCTCTTCTATAGCCTAATTAAAAAAAATCACCTGACGAAAATAAAGAGAGAAGCTGAAACTAAAAAATTGAAAAATAACTGCTTCTCAGTTTATGCAACATATTTTTCAAAAACGGGTATAAAAAACTATATTGTTACATTTCGTCATATTTGTAAAATTCTGAAAAACTAGCACTTATTGAAAACACAAAACTAATACAACAAAAAAGGGTTAGGTGCAAAGAAAATCCTTAAACAGCCTGCAGAAAATAAAAGACTACTGTAAAATTTAATTTTCAAAAACAAGTCAAGGATCCCCCCCAGTAATGCGGAGTAAAAAACAATTATATATCCCATGTCCCTTAACTATCAGGATATGGACCCCTCTTGCCTTCTCCCAATTTGAATGCTGGGCGTTAAGTTTCTGATAATTTCTGAAAGTACTGTTAACGGTAAATTCTTCGATGTTTCTTCGATTTTCAAAGAAGGTATATTTGGAAGTGTACATATTTACTCTTCTAAATAATAATACCACCGAACTTGGTAGTTACTTTTCTGTTTTGTTTGGTTGTATTAGTTGCTTACTAATCAGTACTTACCTACTTTCCATTATAATGTAACTACTTACAATTGTTGAATATTCACCTTTCTGTCATTGTTTATTTCTCCTCTATGGTAATTAATGTTTTTTATTATAATTTCAATACTATCACTGTTGACTTCGACGTTCGACTGTTGACAAGTTTGATTTGCGGTACTTTTGACATCGACCAATTTTGACATAAAAATTCTTATCAAATTAATTTCTGTTTTCTTGTCCAATTTTTAAGCTCGCATGTATGTCCTATTAATGTTTTTGCACAGCTTGAGGTTATTTCTAAAACTCTAATTGACCTGATTTTATACAGTAATGAGCCTATTAAAGCTGTTTCGTAGCGCCCTACCCCGTCCCAACGCAATTTTTATTTGAAAAAAATAGGCATGTTGCATCTCGTTTGAATAGGAGACACACATATATTTTTAAGTTGTTTGATAAAATGCAAAAGTTGTCTATCTAAGAGTCTAAGATCCTTATTTTTAGATTCACAAATAAATAAATAAACAAACAACACACGTGCCCTCAAGAAAACCTATGACGGTTTGCGGTTGCACGAAAGTCCACGTAACTACTTACCTACTGATACAACTACTTAAAAAAATAATATCAACTATTTAAATAAATCTATTATGAATAAACAAAACATAGATAAACTCTAACCTATATATTAAGATAACTTCAAAAATGAAAAATAACTGAATTAAAATAATAATAGATAAACAAAAATATAAAATAAAAAAATATAATAACAAATCCAGTCTCCATCGCTTTTCAATAGTCAATTCCCCCTCCCTCGTCCTGCCCTCTCAATGTTTTTAGCGAAAAGTGCGAGTCATTCGCACAAGTCAGAAGGGGATAATCCTCCTCACATTCATAATAGTTTCTGTTCGTTTTAAGTTTTAATGTTGCTCCTTACTTTCAGTTGAAAAATCTTGCTTTTTATTATAATTTCTAATCCCTTTTAAGTCATGCCAGGAAATCCAATCCCCCTCTATTGAAAATTCCTTCCCCACGAAAAATGTTCCCATGGAAAGATCCCCCCGGTAATCCCCCAGTAAAGTTCCCTGATATACTGAACCTGATTGTGAGATTTGAATTAAGATCACTTGATGTTTTGAAAGTATTTAAACGAAAATATTTATAATTTCAGGAGTAAGAGTTAGCCCCCTCTCCCCCTGCAAAAAGAACGGTTTTTAACTAGTAGTGATTCAAGGCCTGGGCAGTGGGTCAGCTGCCCTCCCCCCTATTTTCTAAAATTTGACATTAATTTCCTTTTATTTTAAGTTTTACGCTTCTATTAAGGTATCTCCCCCCCGGTCTTAATGAAGTTTTTCAAAGAAATTGATCATGTATTCCATGCCTAAAGCAGTTATCATACACCATCCACCTTTGATGTGCTCTTCAATATGTAAGTGAATATCATAAATCCAGTGCATTGAAAATTTTCATTGAAGATATTCCATGGACATTCATTCCTGTTATTGATTAAATTAAAAAAAACAAACAAGTTCTTTCAGTTGAAAGGACTTGTTTATTTTCATTTTAAAAAAACTTGTTTTTTTTATTTAATTCCTTTCTAAAAGGAATCCGTCAACGATAAGAACTACTTTCTACTTACTACTAACTACTTACTTTCAACTGAAAGTAAGAAGCGACATTAAAACTTAAAACGAACAGAAATTATTCCGTATATGAAAGGGGTTATCCCCTCCTCGACGCCTCGCTCTTAACGTGAAAGTTTGACTCTTTCTCACAACTCTACTTTTTAAAACAATAAAAAATCTACCAGAAACTGTTTGATTAAATAAAAAAAGTTTTTTCTTTAAACGAAAGTAAGTTGCGACATTAAAACTTAAAACGAACAGAATTTATTCTGTATGTGAAAGGCGCTGTCCCCTCCTCAACAACCCGCTCTTTACGCTAAAGGTTTTATTGTGTTAAAAAGTAGAGTTGTGACAGAGTCAAACTTTAGTGTAAAGACCAAGGCGTTGAGGAGGGGACAACTCGTTAGAATAATTTCTGTTCGTTTTAAGTTTTAATGTCGCCCCATACTTTCAGTTAAAAAAAGTTGTTTTTTTAATTTAATTTCTGAACGTTTCGGAATTAATGCAGATTTCGGTTTTGGCCCACCGATTGCAGATTTTGGTTTTGGCTCACCGTACATGAATAATTAAAAAAAAATTGCCGATTAATTTTACTTTTTTTTTTAACTAACAATAACCTTATAATAAACTAAGTTTGATTTTTGTTCGAGTTGTTTAAGAATGACTTCTGAATCACAAAGGCTATTTAGTTAGAATAATAGCCTCTTTTAAAAGTTAAAAAAGAAACTTTAGCGTAAGTGCGAGCTACTGAGGAGAGGCAACCCATCTCATATACGTAATATTTCCAGTTCCTTTTAAGTTTTAATGTTGCTTCTTACTTTCAAAAATTGCTGATCGTAATAATGTAAGGAAATCCAGCTCCCCCTCCATGGGAAATTTCCTTCCCCCACGAGAAATTTCTCCATGGGAAGATTCTCCCATGTAACTTAAATTAGCGATATTTGCGGAACAATAGTAACAAAAAATAGTAACAAAAAGAGGTTGAAACTATCTTTATGAAAATGAGAGTCACAAGCTGAGCAATTCTCAAATGACTGAAACGAATGAAAGAAAAGATCAAACAGTTCGTGGTAACGAACTGTAGTAAGGAGCGACCCGGCTCAATAGCAACCAAAACTCTAAAAATGGGGTTTTGATATCAATAGCCACATCAAAAGAATTGCATTTTAATGTTGATTTTAAATATATAAGTTTAATCAAGCTTAGTCTTACCCATCAAAAGTTACGAGCCTGAGAAAATTTGCCTTATTTTAAAAAAATAGGGGAAAACAACCCCTAAAAGTCATAGAATCTTAACGAAAATCACACCATCAGATTCAGCGTATCAGAGAACCTTATTTTAGAAGTTTCAAGCTCCTATCTACAAATATGTGGAATTTCTTATTTTTTGCCAGAAGACAAATCACGGGTGCGTGTTTATTTGTTTTTTTTTCCAGGGGTCATCGTATCGACCAAGTGGCCCTATAATGTCGCAAGAGGGCTCATTATAACGGAAATGAAAAGTTCTAGTGCCCTTTTTAGTGACCACAAAAATTGGAGGGCACCTAGGCCCCCTCCCAAGCTCATTTTTCTCCAAAGTCAATGGATCAAAATTTTGAGATAGCCATTCTGTTCCACATAGTCAAAAACCATAATAACTATGTCTTTGGGAATGACTTACTCCCCCACAGTCCCTGGGGGAGGGGCAGCGAGTTACAAACTTCGGCCAGTGTTTACATATAATAATGGTTATTGGGAAGTGTACAGCGTTTTCAGGGGATTTTTTTTTGTTTTGGGGGTGGGGTTGAGGGGAGGGAGCTATGTGGGAAGATCTTTCCTTGGAGAAATATGTCATGGGGAACAGAAATTCAATGAAAAGGGCGCAGGATTTTCTAAAAATACTATAAAAAAAATAATGAAAAAATAAACATGGAAAAGTTTTTTCAATTGAAAGTAAGGAGTAGCATTGAAACTTAAAAGGAACAGAGATTATTACGCATATGAAGGGTTCTAAAAATACTTTAGCATAAAGAGCGATGTATTTAGGAGGAGATAAATACCTCGCTCTTTATGCTATAGTATTTTTAGTAATTTCAACTATTTATTCTACGGCGTTTCGGATTCAAGGGTCATTCTTAAAGAATTGGGACAAAACTTACGATTTAGTGCAAAGAGCGAGGTATTAACGAGGGTACAAACCTCCTCATATACATAATAAAAATTTAAGAATATAAAAGTTTGTTACGTATGCTAATTCTTAAGTTACGTATATTTTTTACTAATAAAAACATTTGTTAAAAATTAAAATTTATAGTTGCCTTTTTATGTAACCGAAAAATTGCAGGGCAACTAGGCTTTACGCACCCCTTATTTCTCAAAATCGTCTGATCAAAACTAAGAGAAAGCTATTTAGCCAAAAAAGGAATTAATGTGCAAATTTCATTTTAATAATTTATGTGTGGAGAGCCAAAATCAAACATGCATTAATTAAAAAACATTCAGAATTTACATAAGAAAAACTAGTTTTTTTTAACTGAAAGTAAGGAGTGACATTAAAACTTAAAACGAACAGAAATTACTCCGTATATGAAATAGGTTGTCCCCTCCGCAATCCCTCGCTCTTTACGCTAAAGTTTGACTCTTTGCCACAATTCTGCTTTTTAAGACAATTAAAAACTTTAGCGTAAAGAGCGAGGGATAGCTTCCAATATTCTAATCTTAGTTCGCAGACTAATTTCCCTGTCCTTTCATAATTTTTCGACTATGAAAGAAAAACGTGTGGAAAACACAACTTATTTTACTTTATGTATTTTTGCTGCATCCACCGTCATTTCTAACAATACTACCCAGTTAAGAGTGAAGCTATCCACTTGATCAAGCTTAACTTCATGACCCAGCATCACTACTTCACCTCCATTTACTCCCAGGATAGTAGACTAATCTTTTTCATATTGATTTTCATCAAGGTCACCCTTTAGCACAATTTTCAGTCACGGTTACTAAAATATTACTAAATATTTGCTAAAATATTAGCCTATATTGAAGCCAAACAAATGCTGGATTATAGAAAATTATACGATTCTTTATTTACGTTCAATTTACAAAGTCAAGTACAAACTAAGGAATAAGCAGCCATCCCGGTAGCTTAACACATCAGGTCATAATATCTTGTTTTTACTGTTTTGCTTTGCCAAAATATTTGGTTGACACGAAATCAGACAGCCTAAATCTTCGTTTAAAATAAGATGATTGTCGGAACTGTAAATCTGTGCCATGAATGTAGTCCAAAATTCCAAGCCCAGCAAAACATTGAGTGGACCTGAAAATAAAAATGGAGTCAAGCAACTTCATATAAATCAGCGTGACTCTCCTTGGAGTCAAGGGGCTCCACATAAAGTAGCATACAGTTCTTAATTTCTACATGAAAAATATGCAATAGATTAGGATTAGCTTTGTTGTTGTTATGTTCACACACAATGATTATATTATCAAATTTAATCCCCAAACGTTTAATAATAAGATTAGGAGCAGCGTCACTATATTATATTATATTATATTATACTATATTGTAATAACAATTTTAAGAGCTTAGCTCTAAGTTCACAAAAAAAGAACTTCTGTGACAGCCAATATTCGTCAATTGCAACAATTACAACAACAATTCGTCAATATTCATCATTTGCAACAGTTTTTGTGGCGGTTAAGCAGGACTGGGCCGAGGGACAAGGGGCTAATTGCCCACTCGGCCAGTCGGTTCTGGGTCATTACGGGACGGTCTTTTATTTTTTTTTTTTACGTACAAAAGTACAGTCGACACAATGTTCAACAAAAATTCCGATTGACAATTTTTCAGCTGTCTTATTATAGGCTTACGTACAGATTTAGCGCAAATACCTGTCCTTGGAAAGAGTAGACGCTGCTGTCAAACAGGATCGTTCGTGGGCTGAAATTTCAAAAAAGTAACCCGGAGGTTGTCACTTGACTCAGGGGTTGTATTTTTGTGTATCATTGTGTACCCGATTCCGTTAAAGGCTAGCAGAAGAGTCAGTACCTACTGGAGCGTCAATGTCGTGATGTCAAGTAGAAACTGAAATTATGGATTTGAAGCATAAGATAAGATTTATTGCAAAAAAGCCTGCGGGCCATAGCAACACATAATACAGTCTACAAACACGCTCAGGAACAGAATACTACTTTAGATAATATAAATCAAAAGAATAAAAAAGAAACACAAAATAAAGTCAACAAACATAACTCAGGAACAGAATACAACTATAAAACAGAAATACACCTAACAAACTATCCACCCAAACATGATTCCCTATCTTTAATCCCTAAACGAAGAAACTTGCCCAACTGTTTAATAGCACATGCATTTCTGACATTTTACAGACCACTAGAGAATTTCACCCTACCTAAGCTTCTTGTGTGCCTGGGTGATATTATGGTTACATTGCATTTTGTAGAACCAATTCGTAGAACTAGACGACATCGACTCAGTTTCAACAGAGAGTGAGCCCTAATCCTCAAATACTGTGACGCCTTGTAGACCAGTGGAACCAGTAGTGGAGGAATCTATCCAAAAAAATTATCCAAAAAAAACTGGAGGTGGTGACTCGAACGCAAATCTAGCTGATGGTGAACCACCTTTGCCAGTAAGCGTGTCTGTTTCCTACTCTTAACTGCCAAATTCAACACTAGCTCATAAATTAAATTTCATAAGGTAAAATCCCAGCTGACACCCCCTCAAATAGAACACCATAGCTTTGTGTTTGCTTGGATTTACTATCGAAAACTTGCCGCTGGTTCCGTTTCAAGATCCTGGGTTATTCTAGAAACTAGAAAAACGGCAGTAAAATTAATTGTTTGTAGCATTTGTGTCACGTTTTCCTACGGAAATTCACATTTTGCTTCCGGGTTGACCAATTTTAGGCATGCCCATGAGAAAATCAAGGCACATGAAAAGTTGAATTTGCTGCGGCTCAAGCTGAAAACTGCCGAGACTTTGGATGGTGTATTAACAGTAATTTGGTCAGTAAAACACAAAGAAAAGATCTTCCAAAACATTCAAGCACTGAATCGCGTTTTCGAGGTCGTGAAGCTATTGGGAACACATGGATTACCTCTTAGAGCACACGGCGACCAGGAGAGGCATGAGCTTCTAACAAAGCCGGGAATAAGCCACTGAAGCCCCCTTGAGGTCATAATTTCTGCTCTTAAAATACGACAACCCGCCTAAGAAACATCTGGAAAAAGCAGTAGAGGATAGCAGAAAAAGAAAATCGAACATGGATGCTGGCGGAAAATCTGGAGATGCAGGTAAGGTTAATGACTCACTCATCACTTTCTTTCTAAGTAGATGGTGCAGAAAATGATACAGAGAATTTTGAATCACGAACGGCTCCATATCTATCCAAGATTCCAGCAGCAACGGTATAAACGAACTTCTACAAGCTAAGATCGAAGAGTATATACTTAAGTACGAAAAGATAGCTTGGGAATCGTTTGACGGTGCTTCTAACATGACGGGTGAATTTAGCAGACATTGTTCTCACACTAAAAACCGCCTTCCAGAGTTGTTTTACATCTGGTATTATAGTAAGTTCTATACCATTGCGTTGTTGATTGTTGCAGTGCAACAGAGGCGAGGAATATCTTCGACACCATGAACATAATTCCATGTTTCTTTACTCAGTTGCACAAACGAACGGGCCTGTGGTGACAACAAATAGAGAACACAAAATAAGAAAAGTCGAAGTTGAAAAGATTACAGAAAATTGGTGAAGCTTGTTAGTGGGCAAAACAGAAGTCACTTGTTTGGATATTTTCCGGTGATGATTACCTGTACTAGGCTGCACTGCGCGTTTTATCCTCATTGGAAAACAGCAATTCTTTCGACTCATAAGCTTCACCTGAGGCCGACTCAGTGCTGATTAGGCTTCCCGAGTACAAAACAATCCTAACCGCTCACTTTTTTCTTGCTGTATTTGATGTCATTGGCCCTATTTCAACGTATCTCCAGACAAAAGGATTGGACTTTCTGATTGCCTGGAATATGGTTGATAAAGCAAGAAAGAATCTAGAGAACATTTCCTTCAAAAGAGTTAAAGAAAACACCTTCAAGTTCGTGTCAAAGATCCAGGGCCTTCTAAAGACCACTTCATTGGACCTTGAAGTTAGCTCAGAGCTACCAGCTTGTCGTGTTGCCATGAAAAAGAGCAAGCCAGGAGAAACGGCAAAAGATTCTTGACCTGAAGATCTGAAACAGCAATTTCTAATTGAAGTGTTCCGGTCAAGAAATAAGAACCAGTATGAAAGAAAGATTTTCAGACAACAAACAGATTATTTTTTAAAAGCATAATTCTTGCAGTACACAAAGTTCAGCCTTATACGTGTAGGTGAAATGCCAGAGTCTGCAGAAACATTGCAGAGATGGCAAAGGTTTTTTTTTATTGCGAGCTGAGGACAGAGCTGAAAAGCTTTGCCTCAGTTTTCAACAAAATTATTGTCACGGGTCTTAAAAATCACCGTGATAGGCCTGGTTCAGAATATGAGGATGGACTTGAACTCGGAGCTGAATGTAAAGGGGCCGATTTATGAGATTCAAGTTCCTGCAGTTCGTGCAAAAACTGATATTTTGCACTTATTGGCTGCTATTAAGGCTCAATCTGTGCTCATCAGCTTACACTTCAGTTATTTCTGGTCTATGAATATCTGCTGATACTTTTATTTTCTCAAGTCAGTTGTGAAAAATCCTTCAGCAAACAGAAGGTTATTAAGATAATATCAAGAACTACAATATCAGATGATCTTTTGGAAGCATTCGTATTTATTTCATGTGAGCAAGAGTTGTTTGATTCAGCGCAGTTTGAAGATGCTTTAGAAAATGTGAAAAGAGATTCCAAGACTTTAATATTGATTCTTTTATTCCAGTTATTTTGTTCCATATCTGATTAAGATATATGTTTTGTGTTCTGGTCGAAAGTTAAAAACTCTCTGCTAAACGTCCTTCTGAAGAGAACAAAAACCGTCAATATTCTTTGGCCCAGATTTCCATGATGCAGGACGAAAGCTGAAAATCTTATACAGCTGAAAATACGATGCCACTCTTCCTTTATATGAAAACCTGAGGAACACCAAGTCCAACCGAACATCAGGGAGAACTGGCATAAAAAAGGTTAGCGGTATCTGTCTTCTTCCTACTTTAAGCCTACTTCTTACTTAACGGGTAGTACAAATTTGCCTGGCGGTGCAAATTTCGGTCCAAATGAGGTGGAGTGCAATTTCCACTCATTATTCAAGGCCTTTTCTGATTGAACACGGAAATACAAGTAAACCTTCTATAAGGAAGGTCATAGGTAGGACCACCTAACCCAAATGCCCCCTTTAATTTTCGCTCCCCGTCTGCCTCTGCGGTTATATTCTCACACAATTATTATGTTATCCAATCTATTCTCCTAACGTTAAATAATAAGAAAGTTAAATTTTAGAAGATTAGCACTAAGTCCACCCAAGAAGCAAGCTGCCGTGACAGCCAATATTCTTCAATTGCAACAAATAGCAGTTTTATTGCCATTATGTTCGCCCACAATTATTATGCTACCCAATTTAGTCCCCAAAAGCTCAATAATAAGAAATCGTGTTTTATTTAAGCTATGTCCCTTGTTGTGAGAATTAGACATCCGACAAGAAATAGAGAAATTGCACATGGTTCTTAATTCCTAAACGACTGATGTTCAACAGATTAAGATTGCCACTCAAGTCTCATCAGTCAAAGTCTATGTGTGGCCGTTTTGGGATCTTACCATCGTTAGAAAACCACGAATAAAGACAGTTTTACTCTATGTGAACCTGAAATGACATACTGGTTCTCTTCGCGCAGGCCCAGTCACATATACTTTCAGCCCCAAAACTAAATTTGCATGCCTTTGTTCTTTCCGTTCATAACTCACTCAATTAAACTTAATATATATAGTTAGATTTTCAGTTAAATAACCATCCTTAATTTAAAAAAAACGAAAAAAAAAACAGTTGCTTCTGCCATTGCTACCTTGATGGTATGAAGCTAACTGCAAGTGCTTGCTGGAAATCAGTTTTAAATGTTTACTTTTAAAGTATACAAGGTTCAGTGGCTCTTTTTCATTCAGATAAGAGCCATTGGATATAGCTGCAAAGACAGTTCTGATGTTTTATTGTTCCGATGAAAGAAGTAACCGATTTTTTTTGGAGCTTCCTAAGTTGACTTTTGTCTTCAAAGAACCCCTCTAACTATCAAGATTTTGTCATGTTTTCGTGATGAAAATTTCAAGAGCTTTAATTTGGATATATTATACATTTTATCACAGTTATGCCTCTCGGGGCAATTGTAAAAACTAGAAATTACAGTGTTACTAGCAGCAGCAAAAAATGATAACCATTAAAACACACGTGCAGCCCACAAGCTACTATTGAGTTAGCCCAAAAATGCTATTAAATAATTTGTTTTAGGCTTTATGCTAAAGTACTAAGACATAAAAAGTTCTTACTTCATGTGATGATAATCATGTGCTTCTGGAGTTGAGATATTAGGTATATGGTAGCCAGAATGGTCATTCAACGTTTGGATGAGTGCCAGAGCAAACCACACCCACTGTGTAGCAATGTGGGGACCAAATAATTGAATTCCAATGGCTGGTGGCAGTAAGTTTGAAAGTATGTGCTCAACAGGATGACAGTACATTGCCGCTATTGCTATAGGTGCAGTCCACTGGTGATGCTGTTTATGAATGTACTTGTAAATGGCTCTGTGATGCAGTAATCTAGAATAGTAACAATACATATGTAAATTTGCAAAACTTACTTTTTTCTAACAGTTTTGAAATCGAGTTATATAAGAAAGATAGTTGAAATTGTCCGTCATATTGATAACGCAGCAGTAGGACTGCACCAGCTGTTTGGGTCAATTAGGTCTTGTCCAGTTCTTTTTCACCTAATGGAGTGGTTTCTCTTTTGTCGTTATTTCTGCGTCTGCCACAAATTCTGGAATCTTTAAATTCTTTTTTTGTATGGCCCTTTTTGGCTAAATGACTTATCTATCATTCTATCTCATGGAACCTAGATAAATAAACAGCAGAATCTAGATGTCATTAACATGATCATCTTTTAAGTCTTAAAGTAGACCGTCTACGAGTCAGCACTTGGAGAAAGGAGGAAATATTTAGGGAGGCTAAGGGTAATGGACAGTCCTTATTCATGCCCTAGGTGTAGAGAAAATGGTGAGGATCTGCTTCACTTCGTGGTCCTTTGTCCTGAATTACCGGATTTAGGGAAAGAAATATTTTTGGTAATGTCGGACAAGTAGGTGGTTGGTTTCAATAATGCGAACAAAAGGTTAAGGGCCAATAGGAAAGACAGCAAAATATATAAAATTGGGATTACACATAGAGAGAAATTTTGTAATGGGGGTGGGGTAAGTGCTGAATATCTTGTATACTTTTTGAAGCCATGGTCTTTGCAGCTTTAGAGCATTAAACATCCTTACTATCTATATCATTGAAATTACAGGGGATAAACGGGTAAAAAAAATATAATAAATATTACAGATAGTCTTTATGCAATCTTATCTTTTTAATGAAATAGTTTTACATTAAATGTTTATAATAAATTTTTATTACTTATTTTGTTGACTTCAATCATCCCAACTATTCAGAACAGATCCATACAACGGGGATCCGTGTCTATCCCCTAAGATATCGAGGTTTCTACTATTGTCTTGAAGGTTTTTGAAAATATTTCCCATATAATTCATCTGATTTGTTTGAATTACCCCCCCCTGATTTCCAAAATAATGTCTGTATGTGCACTTATGCGGGATCTTACATTTAATTTTACCTGCAGCCAGGAAATGATAGTGAAATTACTCTTTCTTCATCGTTATACTGCAATTGTTTTCAAGTACATAACCTCAGTGAATCAATGGTAATTAATAAGAATAAGCTATTTAGTGGATTTCTTTTATTATCTAATAGAAAAAATGGAGGGACACGTTTACCTGATCTTAAACGTCTTTTTCCGATCTTATGAAATGGATTGATATTAAATGTTGTCAATACGAACGGAATCACTTTCGAAGCTAGCATTCTGATCATGGCTATTCTCCCATTTTAGATTCTTTCAAAATTTAGCAGGCAATATTTAACATTATTATTCTTCTGGGAGATGACTTTTGTTATCCTAATACTTTTAATCTATAGAAGAAATTTTAATTAGAAACGTTTCTGAAGGATTGAGTTCCCTCTCCTAATTCAGGAAATAAAAATGATTTATTAACATCGTAAAAAAAAATCCTTCGGATAAACCTACTACCGTAAAAACGCACGTAACTGTAAATCCTTCGGATAAACTTACTACCGTAAAAACGCACGTAACTACTACGTAAAAACGCAGGAGAAACAAGTCGTCAATTAGATAATTTTGCTATTTAGTGCACCTTTAGTGAGTGAAGGCCTTTTCCGCTGAAAAACCGGATTGGAAATTCATAATGTCGTGCATAAACATGCCGTCACACTGACAATCTAGATCATGAAAATGCTGTTTACTTGACAACTGGCATCGTCAGTTCATATTCTAGACCACTAGACTTTAAATTTTACAAATTTGCATGAATAAACATGGCAGATTTTGACCCCAGACTGGACTATTGCACAGCTTGAGATTCGACAGTCCCGTTTTATAAATCGGTTTTACAAACTTCTTTGTTTCACTGATGATTCTAACCTCGTTTCAAGGAAACAGTTAATTATTGGAAAACGCCTTTAATAGATATATGATCAGGCCGATATTCCCACAAGACTGGCGCTAAATTTCGATTTTTCCGTAGGGATATCGAGATCTCAATAGCTTCCTTAACAACCTCTCTTGTGTTTCACTCCTCATATGCAGGGCTTGGGGAGTTGGTGGCTTTATATTGCCGTCGGTATACACACATCAGTTATAAAATAGGGAGCCTTGGATTGTGTTATATATATATGTATATATATATATATATAAATATATATATATATATATATATATATATATATATATATATATATATATATATATATATATATATATATATATATATATATATATATATATATATATATATATATATATATATATATATATATATATATATATATATATATATATATATATACACACACATATATATATATATATATATATATATATATATATATATATATATATATATATATATATATATATATATATATAGCCTCATCTCGACATAAATTTATAAGTTTATTTGCAAATGAAAATAATCCTACTAAATAGGACCATTGAGTAAATATGCTCTATAGTAGGCAGCGCAATAGTACTGCCTATGCAAAGAGCGAAGTGGACACAATGTATTGTCACTTTTCTTTTTTTATTTACTTATCTATGTTTACACCAAGGTACTTGGTATAGAAGAAATTGCCGTAGAAATTTCTAAAGGGGCTCATTCGATTGACAATCAAAAATCTAGTTTCATTTTTAAGAGTCAAAAGTGATTGGATGGCAACTAGCACCCACCCAAGCACCTTTCTCTACCCTAGGACATCTGACAAAGTTTCGGACACAGCTATCTTTGTCAGCATAGTTGAAAGGTCCAATAGCTATGTTTCTGGGGGCGACCCCCCCCCCAACAGTCCGTGGGACAAGGGCTGTATGTTATACAATTCGCCCATTGGGAAAGGGGGGCTTTTTGTGTCCGAAATAGCCAGGGGCCTTCAAGTGAAGCTTTCAGGGAATATTGAGAGGATAGTTGAACTAAATTAAAACCCACAATGTACATACAGGTTGTAAAAAGTGCGTATCTTAGGAACGACTTGCATTATATAGTTAGAATTTTCAGGAAATGATTAGGGGGGTAATCAATTGACGAAAAGGCAGTATGTGCACGCTACTACTACTACTACTAAATCAAAACACACTTTGTGCATATCGATTGTCAAAACGGCGCATAAGCAACGTCTTAGGAACGGCTTAGTCTATTAAGTTGATACTTCCAGGTTATGATGAGGGGTATGTTCAACTGACCAAAAGGCAATATGTGGCTGCTACTACTGCTGCTAATACTGCTGTTATTAGTGCTAATACAACAACAACTACTACTCGTACTATAACTGTTGTGACTCCTACTTCTAATAAGGCTAAGGGTATGAAGCTGAAAATTTCAAAAAATGTTGAGGAGGAAGTTCATATAAACTAAAACACACTCTGTGCATGAGGGTTGTCAAAAGGGCACATCTCATGAGTAGCTTATTACATTAAGTTGGAACTTCCAGGGAATGGTGATGGGATGATCAATTGACGAAAAGGTAATATGTACACACTACTCGTGCAATTTGTGCCACTATCACTTCTATTACTACTACTACTGCTGCTATAACTATTACTTCTCTTGTAACTGCTACTAAGGCTAAGGGTATTAAGGGTAAAATTTCAGAAAATGTTGAGGAGGGAGTTGATCTAAGTTGAAACTCGCTATGTGCATGCAGGTGGTCAAAGGGGCTTATATCTTAAAAATGGGTTAGGGTATTAAGCTGAAACTTCCATTGCATGATGAGAGGGATTTGCAACAGACCAAAAGGCAATATGTGCATAAAACTACTACTACTGTTACTTCAACTGATACTACTATTACTGCTAATACTTCTAATGCTACAACTGTCACCACTACTACTACCGCTAAGACTAAGGTGAATGGAAAAATTTCAGGGAGTAAGAAATTGAAGTAAATAAAAATAAATTGTGTCGATACAGGTTGTCAAAAGGGCGTATAAGCAATATTTTAGGAACGACTTGGAATACGAAGTCGAAACGTACACGCCTTGTCGTGGGGGACGCTGAGCTAACCAGACAGAAATATTAGCATGCTATTAATACTACTATTTTTATTACCACTACTACTACTACTACTACTACTACCGCTGCTGCTAATACCACCGCTACCACTAAAACTATTACTTCTATTGTGACTATTACTGATGCTAAGGGAATTAAGGTGAAACATTCAGAAAGCCCGGCGCTCGGCACGTGCCAGGGTTCTCTATATGGATTCTCATTGTCGCTTGCCTGCTAAAGTCAGACAATCTGAGCCTTTTCTTGATTTCATTACGTCCAAATGGACTTTAAAATAGAAATAGGGCCTTTGT